>NW_021130315.1:651996-802850 GCF_004193835.3 Ostrinia furnacalis
GATACCGATTATTCTTTTTCGCTCCCCCCCGTATGAAGGTTACTTTTTATTCAAAAAGGTTGCATTTTTTTATATTTCTGGTAATTTCTGACAAGACCCGACTGGCAACACTGTTATTCTGTGCCACAGCCGGCTGGCGCGCGCACGGTGGGCAGGCGGCGGGCGCGGGCGCGGCCGAGCGCACGCTGCTCACGCGGCTCGGTATCCGCAAGCCGTCGGTCACGCTCTCGCCGCACCCGAGGGCCGCGCGCACCTTTAGCTTGGACGATCTGTTAAAGCCGCCGCCCGGACGTAAGGAGCGGAGCGCCGGCGCCCGCGCACTCCGCACTGATGCGCGATCATACACGAACCTCCATTTCATTAGTAATTATTTTGTGTCCGGTTTTGGTGGCAGTAATCGGGGAGTACGTTAGGACATGGACATGAAACTAGGCTTTTACACGTCTCAGTATAAATCATTGTTGAAATTGGATTCACTTGATTCCGAGTTTATTAAAATCGTCGTCATCGGTATTTTTTTCGGCTTTGATGTTGGTGTTCCAACGTAATCAGCTATTTACTGCGTTAATATTTGTTCAGTATTGTCGCACAAATTACACAAATTTTCTACATATTCCAACCTCACGAATTCTCCAGTCTCAGAGATTTGATTTGACTCATCATATTCAATTTTCAAACTATATAAATTCAATATCATCCCTACCGACTTCATAATCACAAGAAATCCAATCTTTTTGACCATATTTGTTTTGATATGACACTTATTAATCTGAATGTCTTTACATTTCTCACCAGATTCGTTTTNTTGGCGATAAGTTGTTTGCGAAGTGAAATTTGGCGAAAAGTAATTTGGCCAAACGGAAGGATACCGATTATTCTTTTTCGCTCCCCCCCGTATGAAGGTTACTTTTTATTCAAAAAGGTTGCATTTTTTTATATTTCTGGTAATTTCTGACAAGACCCGACTGGCAACACTGTTATTCTGTGCCACAGCCGGCTGGCGCGCGCACGGTGGGCAGGCGGCGGGCGCGGGCGCGGCCGAGCGCACGCTGCTCACGCGGCTCGGTATCCGCAAGCCGTCGGTCACGCTCTCGCCGCACCCGAGGGCCGCGCGCACCTTTAGCTTGGACGATCTGTTAAAGCCGCCGCCCGGACGTAAGGAGCGGAGCGCCGGCGCCCGCGCACTCCGCACTGATGCGCGATCATACACGAACCTCCATTTCATTAGTAATTATTTTGTGTCCGGTTTTGGTGGCAGTAATCGGGGAGTACGTTGGGACATGGACATGAAAGTAGGCTTTTACACGTCCCAGTATAAATCATTGTTGAAATTGGATCCACTTGATTTTAATTGATCCACTTGTTTATAAAAAACGTCGTCATCGGTATTTTTTTCGGCTTTAATGTTGATGTTCCAACGTAATCACCTATTTACTGTGTTAATATTTGTTCAGTATTGTCGCACAAATTACACTTTTCTACGTATTCCAATCTCACGAATTCTCCAGTCTCAGAGATTTGATTTGACTCATCATAATCAATTTTTAAACTATACAAATTCAATATCATCCCGACCGACTTCATAATCACAAGAAATCCAATCTTTTTGACCATATTTGTTTTGATATGACACTTATTAATCTGAATGTCTTTACGTTTTTCACCAGATTCGTTTGATCTGTGTCTACAATGTACTCGTGCGTATTACGTGACTCACTTTTCTTGCTCTCTGAAATTCACTGTAGTTCAACTTCACATAAATGTTGACTTTGATCAATATCGTTAACGTTTGAACTTTCATTACCTAAATAACTCACAAGTGCTGTATAGTCGATGGCTTCACTTATTCCTTATTTTACTTCAACCTTTTCAAACATCAGATTCATCTCAATCTCCATATTCTCTCAAGAGCTCTTTTCTTTCATCAAACTGTTCAGTTTTCATCTCGATATTAAAGAAATCAGTAACTCATTTTAGTTATCCTAACATTCTACTGAAAATCATGATCTTTCTGAACATATTAACAAACCAGCTAAAATAAAAATACATTATTGAAACCATTTTGTTAAAGCTAAACTAAACAACGAAACTGCTTATATCAGTTCAAAACACATTATTTCCCTTTGTTTGCAAATGTAAACGCATTCGACCATCTCTGCGGAGCGCGCGGTGCACAGAGCTCTGATAGCACTGGATGTGGACCTGCTGTGAATGGCACTCGGTGTGGAATGCTGTCCTTGGCCAATATAACCCGGTCCTGCTATCTTCTTACTTCTCGATGTGTGCACTCTTGACTATGCACAGAAGCATTAGACGCTCCTCCTTCGTTTAACACCTTTTTAGATCGTCCAGCTATTGCATCTTTTAATCTGTCAACTATCTTAACTTTCGTACCTTTTCTATTAGTATAATTTCTTTTCTTGAGAATGACAGTTTAAAAGATGATTTTCTATCTTTAATGAATGTTGCTTAGCATTTAGCATGCTGTTTAAATTGGTCATTGTTCTGCATTTTACAATAAATAGCCTCATTTTGTACATAATATAGAAATTACTTCAAACTAACGTCTTGCTGCATAACATGCATTACAAGCACAACAATGCCCTTTTTCATATGGTCATTGGAAATAATTTACCGTCAATGTTAATTCAATTTCAATGTGCAATTTCCTGTTCGCTTTAAGTGTTGCTTATTTGGAAATTCCAATAACCATATACAACATTGGTAGATCAACATCCCCATTCGTTTGTATCGTGAACCAAACACTTGCAATTTACACTAAACCTAACTTATACCTACATGTCAATCAAAGAACTCAATTGGCACATTAACAAAATTTCAAATATTCTTGGCACTAACCCTAAAGAATTGGCTTCCATAGATGCACTAAGGAGATCAAGGCATGATGGTGATCTCTCAACCCCTAAGTGTTTTCTATAAATGTTTTTTTCAACCCAGTTCTGAGATGTTTCTAAATGTAGCTTTTGTCATGAACATTGATGTTGTATCAGATGCTTATCATAGAACGACTTGGTTTCCAAATGAATGCTATATCAAGGTTTTTAACACAGGAACACCATCACCTCGGAAAAAACGTAATAACTCAACACCAACAAAGAAAAACGCAGCAGAAAAAAAGCAAATTCTTCAGCAGTTGATAAGTCCGGCATCGGGGAACGACCACTCAAAGAAGATCACGATGGGGGAACTAATACAGATGTCGGAAAAAAGGACTCTGAGCACAGTAGAAAGCGCTCCTGCTTTTGTGGACTACGGTATAGAAAATAAAGAGACTTCATTTGCAAGTGAAGCATCCACACCCTCAACATCTCCCTCGATGAGGCACATATCAGATCCTAAGTTAGAGAAAAAAGTTACCTTCGCTAGATTACTGAACAAAGTTTCAGCTGAAATGAGCTCCAGTTCTGATGTGGACATGGTAAATACGATAGCGATTCCAATGGCAGTCATAGCTGATAGAGGTATGAAAGCTAAAGCTTCAAGTACTCCACCGTCCCCTGGTGTAGAGGTTAGATCTCCTCATAGTACGTCGAGCAATCAAGGCAGTGATTCCATGTCCAGTCTTGATTTGACGTTAGCTCATGCTGCTTTGAAAAAATATTCAAGGTAAATTATAATTTCACTTATTTTTAACTTCTTTTTTCTGTTATCTCTCATGTTTGAATTACATTTTTTCCTTCCAGACAACCGAAAATATCCAGTGCTGACTCCATCCTCGCCATGTTTCGAAACTTCTCGTCATCGTCAGCTGCGATAGTGTCTCGAGCATCGTCGGGAGGTGTCTCAGCCTCAAGCACGCCTTCAGCATCATCGCCACAGGATGATACTGTGGATGCTGATGATATATCCCTGGCATCTTCACACATACCCTCGCTAGCTCCGGATTCACCAGTCACTAGGCCACATAACACCATTGAAATACAGGTAATGGTTCTCTTTTGATAAACATTTTTTTCTCATCTCCTTTTCCAAATTATTCACCCATGCATAAATATTATTAAACTCGATAATTTTGATTGTTTTTAGGTTCTTGATCCTTTGAGTGCTCACAAATCTTCGTCTTCAGGCAGCAACCTTCTACATCCTCCATCTATTTTGCTTGAAGTACCCAGTGGCATAAATAAATGCCTTTCACCTATTCGAGAACTGCCCACGCCCCTTCCAACTCCACTACCTACCCCACTCCCTACCCCACTCCCTACCCCTCTCCCTTCGCCCCGCATGCCAAGAGCTAATATGGAGCCAGACACGAAGAGTGAATCGACGGCAACATGCGTATCTCCAAGTGAAGATGAGCTGGACGAAATAAAGTATGAGACCAAACCCGAGAGACCTCTATCTGGGCTACGACTGAAGGTAATGTTGAGTTCAACGTAACATTTACTCTACAATTTTTAGGTCACGTCTTCAAAATGCCTTTCTTTTGTTTCAGCTCCGCCAGCCAGCTATCTGCAGTGAAACGCCAACACCATCCACCCACGTAACTGACTCTCCCAGCCCCAGCTTCACTCACAGTCAAGATTCTGAACGAGAAATGTCTTCTCCGTCGCCCGCGCCTCCTACCCTCAGAGTCCCGATTCTCACGATAGAGCGGCCTTCACCAGGATCACCTCCTCCCAGGCGCACCCCACCACATTTAGAATTTCAACCGCCTCCTCTGATAACTGTCACGTACAACGCAAGTGAGGAATCGGACGAACCGATGTCCCCAAGACCACCGCCACCAAGTGGAAATATGTGCTACCTAAGCCCATTCTCCATGTCTGCCAGAGGAGAAAGAGCGCCATCAGAATCAAATCTGTCCTCATCTGGATACAGTTCTATGGCAAGTCCTGGTCCTTCCCGGTGCGGGTCAAGCAACCCTTTGTGTCCCTCTGAAATGGAAGATCCGGGTTCAGGTGGAGGCCCTTCTTGTTTTCAATCGAGAAGACGACCGCTGATGAAAACTAACTCCAGTCCTGCTGCTTCGAACGACGACTCCAATGAAGGAGACGAGGAAGATCCGATTCAGAAACTTTATCAGACGACCCATTACTCGAATCGAATGATGAAGGAATCGGAACGGATGAGAGAGTAGATGATGTGCCGTCCAGTGCTAAGGAATTAGAAACGTTGGTCGGTTTGAAAGAAACTTTAGAGGTGCCTCAGACGACGATAATTTCGCCTAGCGGAGTGACCAAATGTTCAATAGTTAAATGTATTAGTGTGGAAAGAGGTTTAGATGAGAAGGCTTGTTTGAGGCCGCCTACGTTGCTTTCCGACTGCAGTAGACCGTTAAGCCCCGTTAGTTCTAGAAGTGAGAGTCCATTGAGCGATAAGACTGGTTTGGGAAGGTTCTCGCCTCAATTTTACGGTAGGCAGCTGCCGTTTACCGACTCTGACGGCTTGTATGACTTTCCAAGTTCGGAGTGCGTGAAAGGGAACAACTGTAAGTCGGCGAACAATACGCAGAAGAAGTCGGGGAGGAAAAGAGACCGGAGAACAACAAGAACTGCGTCACATGAAGTCGCGGGGACGACGAAGTCGACGCTGCCGCATATGCCGCATTCTATGCACAATTTGCTGGAGGTATGTAAAATGTGCAGTTATTTCTTATAGCAGGATAGTTCTTGAATCAAAATTTAGGTCGTGTGTGTGGTCTGGCGGTTACCAAATGCTAAGTTACTACCGTAAGGGTGCTTTATCATTCACCTAAGCATGCCGACACTATCGGCACAGCACGTTCGTGTAGACCAGTCTTTCCCAAAGTGGGCGATAACGCCCCCTTGTGGGCGCTGCAGGCTTAAAGGGGGGCGGTAAGAGACCCAGAAAAAAATCGGGACGTTGTGTAGAGGCTTGGGAGGCGTCATCTACTAGAGGACTCTTATACACCGACTGAGCACTCGACTCTCGACTACAAATGGGGGCGCTAAAAAGAATTTCTTCTCAAAGTGGGCAGTAGACAAAATAAGTTTGGGAACCGCTGGTGTAGACAAATGTTCAGAATAAGGCTGCGTTTCTACCAGAGCTGTGCTGACCGAGGCGAGGTAAATGAAGCGATTCTATTGGTTCTTTACAAACCCTTACCTCGCTACGCATCCTCGCACATCTCTAGTGGAAACGCAGCCTTAAAGCATACACAGAGGTTAATAAATAGGCACTATCGACTTAAAAGTACCGATCTTTTCCTTGCTATAGCAGCTTTTTTTTAATTTGGGCATTTTGAAATCCAGCGAGAGCGCGGCGCTATCGGTTTACGCGTTGCTCTCGCCCACGTGATTTGGAATTTTATTTGTTAATAGATTTTAGGTTACTTAGTATGTTATCCAGAACCTTGCTGCCCCATCGTCCGTCAGTTCTGCGTACTATGTGCCCTGCCCACTGCCACTTCAGCTTGCTAATCCGTCGGGCTATGTCAGCGACTTTAGTTCGTTTACGGATCTCCTCATTTCTGATTCGATCTCATATAGAAACACCGGAAAACGCAGCGTGAGACGTCCACCCAGGAAGGCGCTGGATGCAGGCCGCTACCAACCGTGCGATGTGGGAAGTCATTGGGGGAGGCCTATGTTCAGCAGTGGACGTCCTGTGGCTGAAATGATGATGATGATGACTATGTTATCAATGTGGGTGGTATTTCTATAGCAGTTCAATAAGTTTCAACAACTCACCGTATCTAGGTGCCAGGCTGCCGCGAAGCCTCCACCCGCAGCCGCAAGGGCGGGCGGCGTCGCTCGCGCTCGCAGGCGCCCGCCCCCGCCTCGTCATCTTCATCCGAAGACTCGGTCTCCAACGCTTCCGTCGCATCCGTGGCCTCCGCTAGGGAGTTAAGAGTGCCGCCCGATTTGGAGATGCAGGTGAATGGACTTAGGGGTGGAATAAGCAAGGGTTTAGATGTTCGGATTTTTCGCACGTTGATTGAACTGATTTTGTGGCTTTTAAAGCGCTTTCACATTCGGGCGTTAGTAGCGCGACAGCAGCGCGGCAGCGGCGTTTTTATAATGTGAAGGCATGCATCCGCTGTCACATAGTACGAAATTTCTCGCGCTGCTTAATCCTTAATCGCCCAAATGTGAATGCGCTCTAAAAGATGAAACATAAAATGATGAAAAAAATGATAGCAATTGCAAAAAAATATAACAAGCAAATTATTAAGCATGTTCTGTCAGCGTCTAAAAATTGGAATAGCAATAAAATTTACACACGTGTAATATAAATGACATTATATAACTATTGGAAAATACTTTTACTTACCTTTACTACACTTTACATAAGAGTATAAATAACTGTACATTATAATGCAATCAGTAATACATAGACACCTAATAAATAGTTTATTTTAAAAAGACGACTTTAAATAACAAGCTACTAAATCATAATTATTTTCAATTTTAATATCTTTTTGACTTTGCTGTAAATGTATGCTTACTTGTATTTTTCTAATAATTTTTAATTATTATTTATAGTTCGAGCAACGAAAGTTGAGGCGGACGCATACTCACACTGATTTAATATTAATGAAAATAGAACACACGAATCAGTCTGAATACGCAAGATGCTAGCGCGACAGGCGTATACAGATACAAATCTTTGCTTGTTTCATCGCTTCAACTCTTGCTGCGCGAGCTATTTTTTTGGCACAATTTGTTTTGTATTATTTTTATTTGTGGCTAGGTGTGTAGATGTCCGATTATTTTCAGCCGTGCGAGCCGACTCGCTTGAGGAAACCACTCAGGCGACAAAAGTGCCGTAGCTCTGAGGTGATTGAGAGATGGCAAGCTACAGTACCAATTGAAACATACTCGTAGTTATGAAATTCTATAAGTAGGCGCAGCTAGAATTTTAGAAAATCAATCGTGTTTAATTTCTTGTGATATTATATTAGCTATTTCTTAGTTTCCAATTTAATATGGAGTCTACTAAGGCTCAAAAAGGAATTTTGGATAATTGTTTATCAAAACTAACTACGCCTACATTGAAATTCTATTTCTAGATGAGGTATATCGTACTTGCGCCTCCCAGTTGGCGCCTCAACCAAATTATATCCACCTGTGGCGCAAACTGCCGAGCGCAAGAATACCTATACTTCATTAAACCAGTAGATGATCCATTGCTGTAAGAAGTTTTTCACATGACTGTATTGATATTAAAATATTAATCTAACTTGTGAATTACCATATAGCTTGTCATACCTAACTATACTGTACCTACAACAATGTCAAAGTTAAATTAGTATATGATTGTGTATGTCATCAGTAGGCTATTAAAAGTAGGTACTAGAAAACTACATACATATAACTAACATAATATACTTCTACTGGACTCATCATAGAGATCATTATCATTAGGTGGTTGGAATGAAAGAATGAGTATTGATTGTAGATAGATCCCTAAGGAATGTGTAGATTATGATAGTGTTATGGACCCTTATCGCAGTGATTTCAGTACATTTACTAAAAAAATATAGATCTACTTATAGCGAAAGACCTATAAAGTATCAAGACGCATGGTAGGAGTTAAAGGTGTTCCGCTTTTAAGATTTGGCTAAAATTATGAGCTTGTCTAACTTGAAATTATTTTAGGATACGTCGTCGAAAATATCTTCGAGTTTGGACCTGACGGAGGACGCAAGAAAACCCGTGAAAATCAGCAAGTTGAGAACTATCAGCAATCAAATAAGGTATGGTCATCGTTTTACCTCACTGCTCTTGGGAAAATAATATGGCGAATTCACAAACTTAACTTTGCAGTTGGAAAACGGGTTCTATAATACTACATAACTGCAAATGTAAGATTGTACAGGCGAAAAACTATGAGCAACATTCTGAAAGGAACTGAAACGTAGAGCCCAAGGCAAAGCTCTATTACTTATCTAGTTCATCAGTAGTCATCTAAGCCTAACCTTTCCTAATTTGCAAGCATTACGTTACCCGGTTTAGTACTAGTTGCCCTAATCGAACAATTTTTTTCCCAGGTTCCTTCGCCGCCTAGAACGCAGCCTCAAGATGAAGGAGAGCTTCCCAGCCGTCTCGGACGACGAGGGAGACGAATCCTCCAGCGTCACCTCCCCCCTCCTCCAAGGAAGAAAGGACCTAGGCCGCGTGCCCAGCCACGCCACCTCCGCCCCTATGCTCAGCTCCATAAGACCCAAAATCACGCGCCAACGACGCTACGACCGCTCCCTAGTCAGCGAAGACACCAGAACTCTTAACGCGGCCCCGGGACAGGACAACTCCGATTGAGTGCTAACTTTAAGAGTAGGCGCACACCGTTGATTTTTAGTTGGCCGATAGTTGTGCCCGATTTCAAATTGTATGAAGAATCGGCCAAATCGAATCGGCGTAGTGTGCGCACTCCCATACTGATCAACAGCACGACTAAACTATCGGCCGACGAAAAATCAACGGTGTGCGCCTACTCTAAGTGCTTGTAATTAAACTTAATTCAACATACTCTCTGATACAGGTAATTTTCTAGCATGTTTAATCATAACTTCTCCCGTGTTCGATCATGTTGCGGTAGTTCACGAAACAAGGCAAACTTGATAGTGTGCACGTTTTGACAGCTGTCAAGTCAAAAAGAATATTATACAAAATTCTAATCTAATGTGATACGATACTATTTTAAGACATGAAAAGTAGATTATGTCCTAACTTCTAGAGATGTAATAGGTAGAAGCATTCGTTGAACTTTGATTTCTTTCAGTTTAACTTTTGATGTCTTGTTAGTAAGGTACGCTTGACGTGTAAATAGGTACTTCCTGATAGCAATAACTCGTTTATAAAACATTAGATCGGTTTACTGTAGGTATACTAATGGTAGGAATTATTGTAGGACACTGTTTCTTTGTATCATGTTCGTTCTCATTTCATTATTTTATTTTATACCTTTTTATACAAGTGTAATTTTTAGTCTACTTACTTCGCTATAAGTTTTAATTTCTTTTATAATATAAAACTATGTAAATATGCTTTTTGTAAATATATTAAACGTATTGCTCAAATGCATATTTTGTGAAATCGTTTTTTGCGCACTTTTTGCTATTTTGTAAATAGTTTATCATATTTATTGTAATGTAAATAACAGGACTCGAGAGAAAAATCTTCATTTGGTGAATACTTTAGAATAAAAAGTTGTAAATGTTTAAATTATAAGTACTAAAAATAAGAAAGACCCAAAAAAACGGTATACTTACCAAATGCACAATTACTCTTTATGTACAATCATAGATATGTACTAATAAGGACGCATTTAATTAAGATATTATATTTATAGTTAGTTATTTAACTATATTTTATCCTTAACCTGACGCACCAATAGCTTAGAGTCCGCAATATCGTCTAGTTGATACTTTCTAATTTATTCACTTATATCAAAGTTTATTGTCATTGAGTAATGTTATTTCAGATGATACGTAACCTCGTATACCTATATTAGTATCTACCTTCCTATGTACTAGATGATAGCCTGAAACTATATTCATTCCTACACAATCACCTCCTTAAATAATTCTTTTATAGAGCTAGTATTACAAACAGGTAACGAAGTAACGATTTTCATAGTGAAATATTGATACACTTATAGTTGCCTTCGTATGCCTCATCGACAGTAGATTACAAGTAGGTAGTAAGTAGGACCTGTATATCATCGGTACCGTAGTCCTTTAATGTTTTGTAAATGATAGAAAGCGTCATTTGTCGATTACCCTCTGAGTTGGATAGAATAAGGACATTAGATCTCTTAGAGGCTTAGTCAAGAATACATTTTCAGCAATAATTTTATGTGATTTGACTGTTCAAAGACTGACGTTAACTTTGTGTGCACGAACCAAACCTAGTGCTTCTTTTAGTTTCGGTGTACTGTCGTGTTCTATGTCATAGATGTAAGTTGATGTGTCTTCAAGCGAGAATTAGTTTCTTTTGCAATAAATGGAGTATAGTCTCTAGACAAGTGGTCTGGTTAAGCCATTAGCACTCAAATGCCTTTATCGTATGTATTTATAAAGTATAACAAAACGTATGGATTTATTGTAACAGTCATATTCAGCACATTACATGTCACATCATTAATATTGGAAACTACAATCACGCATAATGTTATAGTTATTATATTCGTAAATTTATAGATCATATCTACAAATAATCACTTCACCAAAAACTTATTACACTTCTTCGATAATTTCCATTTCCCTTTAAAAATGAAAATTACATCACAACTCAAATTGAATCCTATGAAGCAATATTTACCTAAGAGCATCCCTGGTACAATTCACGTAAAGCTGTGTAATAATTATTAATAATGTTAAATCGACGTATAACGTAGATGGGTCGTTAAGGACGAATCGTATAAACTGTAATATTTATGAATAACAATGGCCTGTTCATTGAGACTGATTTTCTAAAAACTTACTCTTGTAAACGTCGCTTTTTTATCCTTTTTTTCGATCTATGTGTCCTTTTCACCTTTCGCTGAATACACTACAATTAAGATTAAAACACCGTGGCAAACAAATAAAAGAAGAAAAAATCTTTTACTTGAAAGTGACACAACGCAAAGCTTTTCGCAGATGGCGCCAGCAACGGATATTTTACTCTTAAATATGTTTGTGTATGATTAAACGAACTTTTTTTATCTGTGCAATAACTTCATAATCCTCCGGTTAAACAGATCCTAACCTAAATGGTGTAGTGTTAATAAATCATCAGGTGATTCGTAATTAAGAATTAATAAATTAAATCCAGGTGAGTGATGTATTACTTTTTTTTTTCGAGATTTATGAGATGGATGAGAAAAATTCATCACATTAACTTAAAGAAAGTACCTACACATAATTTACACAACTCAAAACAAAAAAAATATTAAGGATTACAAAGAAATATAATTATGAGAATAATAACTAGAAATGAAACGGATATCCGGTAACTATCCGGTAGGCCGGATATCCGGCCTAAATTTACTATCCGGCCGGATACCGGATAGTAACTCACTATCCGGCCGGATACCGGATATTAAAAAACTACGACAATTTCCCAATAAAACAAAATGAAATACATTAATCTTTGATGTAAATATCAATAAAATGGCTTATAATAATGACGGCTTTTATTTAAAGTCCAAAAAGTTCCAAAAAAACTTAGACTTACTAACTGAAGACTTANGACTATATTGATGACAAGGATGTGTGGTCAGTTCAGTCTGCACATATTTGATGTACTTAAGTTTGACTATTCTTACCTAATAGATAATTCCTGGCAATAAGTGGTGACTGAGTTTGTTCCGGCGTTTCTTCTCAGCACTTGCCATATGTTTGTCTCGAAGCGCTGGTAGGGCCCAAAAGATAAGGAGACATGTAAAGTGCCCCATAAGGGCTACCTTTTCTTTTTTTATTATTTTCTATTGACGTTCATAAAAGTGCCACTTGTGGTCTAAACTGAATAAATATTTTTGATTTTGATTTTTGATTGATTAAGGCCTTTCAAAAAACTAATTTCTTTTTCTGGCCTATTCACTCTAATGACGAATACATAAATAGTAAATATCTGTTAATATCGAAATATTGCCAAAGAAAAAAGGTGATCTTTATTTCACTGAGGGTCTGATGACATTATGCATGCAGTTCAGTCAGATTACGCAGCAAGTAAACTAATTTAATTTTCGCTATTCAATCACACACACGATAGCAACCGAAATCGCCCGAATTGATCTGCCCTCTAGACAAGTGACAAAATCTGACATTCTATTCGGACGGATTCGATTTTCGAAAAGTGTGACTAGTCTAGTCTATAGGTGCTATACTCGTCACGACAATGGGCCAACTATCCGGCCGCCGGATATCCGGCTATCCGGCCTAGCAGCTGGCCGGATATCCGGTATCCGGTATCCGGCCAAACAACTATCCGTTTCATCTCTAATAATAACATTGGCCATTTTGAATTGTGACTTATCTGTACAATTATCAGTAACATTACCTACACAGTTCTAAAAGAAATTCTTACTAACAAAAGTAGAAAGCACGCATAAAAAGCAATATTTAGGATATGAAAAATATTGTGATTGTATTTTGTGATTAAAAACTGGTCAGTTACGGTATGTTTGGCTTCGTGTGGTTTTAAATTTTGTTGGAGAATTTGTTTTTCAATTCAGGTTTTTAACCAAAAATATTTTTTCTCGTAGGACCATCCGTAGTGACTAGCGACTCACATACACTAAGTGCACCTTTACTGTAAGTGTGGTTCCACACATCGTCTTATGATGAACTTTTATGGTGTTCATGTTTCTGCGACTGTTTCTCGTGTGATGTGGTTATTGTTTGTATACTTTGTATGACGTGAGTGAGTTACGAGAGCAAATATTGTTCTTAACCGAGTTACAATTCTTACTTTTCGTTTTCACTGAATCTGTCGTCGAAAATCAAAAACGATAATGTTTATGTGTATCTTTGGAACACTATACGGACAGAAATCACATGGCGGATTTCAAATGTTGAACGCTGAATATGAGAATGCGTGATTTTCTTAAAATTATGGGTTTGCCAAAACTAAATCTTACATTTAAACTCTTTCAAATCTTAGTAATACAAATATTTATTTCCAGCACACTATTTATTGCATTAAATTAATGATTCTGGTATTTCATCTCATGGTTAATAAATAATTAAAGTAAAATAATAAAGTTGATATTTGCTGGCAAACCCCATTTTTATATTAAACATTTTCTGTACAAAAGTTGCAACTCTGTTTTACGTGGTATATAGCTCTAAGTGATTCGTGTAAATATGTTAACACGTTTAAGGTTGGCATATTATTAAGATGTATATTCATTATTATACTAAGCATCTTATTCACAAACAATGTAAAGATAAAATAAATAAAATTTTGCTTGTTAACATAGATTTTCATTTCATTTTAAAATTACTTTGACTTGCAGGATATTTAAAACAAAATGCTTGTATATTTTCACCTTGCTTTATTTTTTACAGAATATACAAATTGTATTTACACAAGTAAAAAAATAAACGATGGTAATAGGCTATTTAAATATAAATAAGTTGAGTTATTTTTAACTTTTTAATAAAATGTCGAAAAATGGTTGAAATATCGGATCTTCACAACACCGCATACAAAGATAAAATGTAGAAATTAGCAAAAATATTGAAGTCCGAAAACAAATGTATTAATTTCAGATTTCCAACGCAATCACATAACACGTTTTTATCAATTTCTCTAAACAGTCTCAAAAATATTTATGGTCCGACAGAATATCACTTAATGGACAAGCAATAAATGCAAAAATATTTATTATTATAAATAAACAGCTGAATAAATGTATATGTACGTAAATAACGCCTAAAATTAATAAAATAATAAGTAATTTTCAGTGACACATTATTATCATTTAAACCGTTTATTACTTATGGTATCTCTTTAAATGTGTTTCAATAATAACCTTAGAAATATAAAAATCAAAGCCTTTTAAATATTATGCAATACGTAGCGATAAGTACCAACATAGTAAAAATACGTACACATTTATTATTTACTTGTACTTTACGTCCGCAGTATCATTAATTATTAAAAATCAAAAATATTCATCAAAAATTAAATACCCACACAGCATAATTTATTCAATAACACACGTCTTTTTCTTTACTTGCAAGTATTTTCTTAAATAATCACTTTTATGTGACGTGCGATATTTTTATGACAGACTCAAACACGCACCGTTTCTTTTTCACGTTTATATCGAACGCCCCGTGTACGCCCCGTAAGTCATTCATTGAAAAAGTATATTCTGATGTTTTACTGCGACATGACTGTCCTGTCACATTATAATATTGACCAAATGGGTCATTCTTAATTAAGTAATATAATTAAATATACGTAAATACTATACACAGCCTAATCATTGACAATGGGTACAAATGCCTAAAGCTAACGATACGCTATTTGTTTCTGAAAAAGTTACGTTTATGTATTTAAACGGAATTTTTACTTTTGCATTAAAAAACATTTCTCCAACTTTTTGTTCTGTATTACAAAATTCTCACTTTATTCGTAAACTGCGTACTAAAACTTTGCTCTAGTAATCCTTTTTGTAAATCATAAACTTGTGATGCTATGGCTAATGGAAATTAAGCACAATACATTTTTAATGCAAGTCACATCGCTCAGCTACTAACCTAGACATTTTAGGTACTTAATTGCTTACAAAATACTATTCTAATTGTATGATTTTTGTGATCATACCCTAACTAATGACTAGCGGGAATCGCAGGGCTCTTTCCAAAACAATATAAGAAATACTTATTTACAATACCTATCTATTAAGCAAGATACTACGACCGAATTGACGGTGGATTTACTAAGTATTGCCATTCAGTCTCAGAAAAATTATGCAGGCCGGAATAAAAAGAAAATAAAGTTATATCTCGTAGGATATTGCAGTTTATCAAGTGTGAAATTTAAAGTGATTGCACGATTGTGTCTTAATATTAATGCTGAAGCAGTGATTTTGACGAATGCGTAATAAAATTTACAAAACGACTTTGAAATATCTTCGATATTTGTCCGATTTTTTCGATATCAAAATGTACAAAATTAAATACAAATCTCTAAACAAGATAGTCACGTTATGGATCGTCATATTATTACGGTATTTAGTAACTTTTGATGTTTTATAACTTACTACAAAAATGACATTCATTATATTGAATGCGTATCATCAAAAAAAAAATACTCAACGTTCCTCAAACTAAAACATGCCATCATGAATGCCGATAGGGACTAAAATCGCCAGAAATATCGCCAAATTCCTTAACAAAAGCTTCCAGTCATCCGGCACCGCGTGTGGCAACACTGCGATAGTCAAGGCCCTAGTTTCGTGCGCTGCGCACACAAATATATACGAAGTTATGATCAAATTCAAAACTGGCGCACCTGGCACCAAAACCAAGACTCCATGCGTATCAGCCGCCAGCCAAATATGGCTTTGGCTCGCGAATAACTCCAATGTAATCGTGCCAAACCACGCGAACATACTGGAATGCCTCATCCTCAGCGCTCCAGATACGTTTCTGAGGATGATATAGCTGACGATGGGTAAGAAAGCCACGTAGCTGTGGATCTCGTTGCAGTCGAAGGTGTTTGTGCAGAAGAAAGTGAATGTGACGTAGCTGCCCAGCCCGATGAAGGCCAGAAGAGTGGCGCTGAGGGAGATCCCTGGGGTAGTAAAGTATTTATTGAACAATATTTATAACTTTTCATACATTACCTACGCGCCCCAGGCATTCTACACATTGACTAGGGATTGTATAGAATTCCTAAATTATACAAATTGCCGGTAACACATACACTTAACACACATGATACAGGCCCATATTCACAAACATTAATATGAGGTCTCACAGTGCGCGTGAACGCACAGGGTGACATAAGAACCAATCACAGAGCTCTATTCAACGTTGTGCGTTCGATTTGCTGCTTCACTTAGGCAAGCATTGTTTGTGAATACGGGTGATAGTAAAGTTGCAGCATAACAATAATTAGAGAGGTGGTCCCAATAATAACAATAATTAGAAAAGAAATGCTAACCTGGTGTGAACAGGTTGCTGTGGTTGTTATCGTCGAGAAGATTGTAGCGTTGAGCCAAAAGGTACGCCATCGCGAATATTATGCCGAAGATCATTGAGTACCTGGAATTGAGACAAGAATAAGAATTAGCGAAGCCCAGTGATAGTTTGTTGAACTACAGTGTCGGTACATATCAAATTGTCGTTTTGTTGGGATAATTTAGCGATAAAACTAAATTTTGTATTTTATCATCATCATTTATTCTTCACTGGGGGAGGGAGCAGGAAGCCAGAGACAGGCCAGAAGCAGATAGAGGATTTGTTCTACACTGGCCATGCTGACCTGACGGGTTGTGGAAGCCTGGTGTTCGCATATTTACGCTTACGACACCCATAGAAAGAGTGGGGGGTTGCTGTCATCGAAAAAAGGGATTTTTCTGACTCACTTGTCGATCTTACTTCCACCTCAGCCTATCATGATGATAATGAACCTTTAAGAAGACTCACGATCCTGCCTCCATCTTAACCACGCCTGGAGCATATCTTCGTCAGGACTTTACGTAGAGTAGAATCTAAATGACTTGACGATAACACCTATGATCCTCTATGAACAAAACTCACCAATCCTACCTCCATCTTAACCACACCAGGAGCATATCATCGTCAGGAGTTCACGTGGAAACTAAAAGACTTGATGATAATGAACCTTTAAGAAGACTCACCGATCCTGCTTCCATTCCAGCCACCACTGGAGCATATTATCGTCAGGAGTTTACGTAGAATCTAAATGAGCTGATGATTATTATTCTTTATCAACAAGACTCACGAATGCTGCCTCCATCTTAACCACACCTGGAGCATATCTTCGCCAGGAGTTCACGTGGAAACTAAATAACCTGCTGATAATAACAATGAGACTCACCGATCCTGCTTCCATCTCAGCCACCACTGGTGTATGTCGTCGTCGGAGTTCACAAACAGCGCCTTCCACGGCCTAGTGACGAAGACCTTCTGGAAGAACACCTCGCTCATGTACAGCACGGTGACGATGCTGAACAGGCCCACTGTCTTCAGCGCGCTGTACAAGTACTGATAAGGCTTGGACTCTGTGGTGTGGGCAGCGGCGGCTGTCAAGTGCGGCGGGAGAGCGAACATACAGAACATCTGGAATACAGAAGTCGGCTGTTAACCACGACGTGATGTTTCTTGTAACTTTCTAAATTACTAGTACTAAAGTCTGGTCGCCGAGCACGTAGAATTTTGTCCAATGACCCCAGGCTACCTATCCTTATCGCTCGCGGGTTATTATATTGCTGTCGCGCTAGCACACTCACTGCGGGCGCCCGTCGTATAGTCGCAAGGGTCATTGGGCAAAATTGTACGTGCTCGGCGACCAGACTATAGCACTCGTATGTCATAAAATTTTAGACTACCCCAAGTAGCAATTGGCTACTCAAGAGCACAGCACTACCACCTCAAGAGAATAGTTGCAAATGGTGCTAACGTAAGCGCTAATATGACAGATTAAATATGCATATCTACCATTATGGAAGAAAAGAAGTAGGATAAAAAAAATATTTACTACAAAAATCACAAAACCATAAAAAAACAAAGATATAAATGAAACGGTCCGAGGCAAAAAGGCGTTACTCGACATTGATTTTCAGCGGTCCTCCCTCAGCCGAAACTCCTAAAGCCTTTATTTACTTACATAAAACATGACAAAAAATCAAAATAGGAGTATTTCTCAAAAAAAATATACATTTTGAAAAAAAAAAGTGTGCTTTGAAACAGTTCAAAAGTTTTATGTTTATAAATCATCACACAAAAAAAACACACACACAATTTTGAAGGATAAATATTAATCTTTAAGATAACGAAGAATTGTAGCTATAATCCTACTTATTACCAAATATTTAGATATTTTAAAAATAGTCCTTTTTTACCTTTCATACAAAAACCTGTTTGCCACCCTAGCTTTTTCATGTATTTTTGTTTCATAAAATGCGATACGTAACTAAATTATTGTAAATTTCTTTGTATTATCGTTCTACAGTAATCNCCCCATGCGTATCAGCCGCCAGCCAAATATGGCTTTGGCTCGCGAATAACTCCAATGTAATCGTGCCAAACCACGCGAACATACTGGAATGCCTCATCCTCAGCGCTCCAGACACGTTTCTGAGGATGATATAGCTGACGATGGGTAAGAAAGCCACGTAGCTGTGGATCTCGTTGCAGTCGAAGGTGTTTGTGCAGAAGAAAGTGAATGTGACGTAGCTGCCTAGCCCGATGAAGGCAAGTAGCGTGGCGCTGAGGGAGATCCCTGGGGTAGTAATGGATTAATTAGCATTAGAACTAATATTTATCATGCGACATCATAGTTACCAAAAATAGGTTAGTTTCCTAAAAAAACAATTGTAGTCTGTCAAATACATTCATCAAAAAATATTGTACACGTATATTTTTATTTGTCAATCAAACAAGTAATTACGAAGTTATGAAGTTCCGCGTGACGTCACAAAGTGCTACACTTTTAAGCACGCCTTGACGTCATGGGCCTCTTCTTTTGAATTTTGGCACGCTTTATCTCTTTCAATTTTCATTAAGAAAGAGTGAAAAATATGTGTTGAGTATTTTCTGATAAGTTAACCGATGGACTAATTTAAACTCTTGCTTTTTAAATTAATTGAAGTTGCGAATTTTCATGAATGCTCAAACTCTTGGTTAGCACGGGCAACGTACGAAACAGTATTACCTATATATTAATTTCTTTTAACATTTTTCATATTAGCATAATAGCAATAGCATTTAGCATGCTACTAACCTGGGGTGAACAGGTTGCTGTGGTTGTTATCGTCTAAAAGATTGTAGCGCTGCGCCAGAAGGTACGCCATCGCGAATATTATGCCGAAGATCATTGAGTACCTGGAATTGAGATAAAAATAAGAATTAGCGATGCCCAGTGATAGTTTGTTGAACTACAGTGCCCATGTGAAATTGTCGTTTTGTTGGGATAATTTAGCGATAAAATTAAATTTTGTGTATTTTATCATCATCATTTATTCTTCACTGGGGGAGCGGGAAGCCAGAGACATGCCAGAAGCAAATGGAGGATTTGTTCTACACTGCCCATGCTGACCAGATGGGTTGTGGAAGCCTGATGTTCGCATATTACGCTTACGACATCCACAGAAAGAGTGGGGGGTTGCTGTCATCGAAAAAAGGGTTTTTTCTGACTCGCTTGTCGATCTTACTTCCACCTCAGCCACCATATCATGATGATAATGAACCTTTAAGAAGACTCACGATCCTGCCCCCATCTTAACCACACCTGGAGCATATCTTCGTCAGGAGTTCACGTAGAATCTAAATGACTTCACGATAACACCCATGATCCTCTATGAACAAGACTCACGGGTCCTGCTTACATCTCAGCCACCACTGGTGTATGTCATCGTCGGAGTTCACAAACAGCGCCTTCCACGGCCTGGTGACGAAGACATGTACTGAACGACATACTATACGGTGCGTCGAAATGCGTCAATGGAACGCACGCACAACGGGCAAAGAGCCAAGGAGATGAGGCAAGGTGCTGACGTAGTGACTACGCAGCGCAGTTCTAAGACTGACATACCATTCACTAACGCTGGGACGTTGAAGACAGTGATTCGTTGCGACATTGCATCGCTAGTTTGGCACTCAATGCGTCAAAATCGTTGCGCTACGACGACTTCTTATCTTTCGTAAGGCTTAGACTCGGCTGTGTGGGCTACTATTAAAGACTCACCAATCCTGCCTCCATCTTAACCACACCTGGAGCATATCTTCGTCAGGAGTTCACGTGGAAACTAAATAACCTACTGATATTTTCCATGAACAAACTCACCGGTCCTGCTTCCGTTAGAGTTGCGTTACGCTGCGACGTCAAAATGCTCGTGTGTCTTAAATGCGTCGAAATCGTTACGACGCAACGTCGTAGTGCACCGGTGAATCTCATAGGGCTTGCGGCATCTCTCCTAGGCTTGAACTCAGCTGTGTGGGCTATTATTAAAAGATTCACCGATCCTGCCTCCATCTTAACCACACCTGGAGCATATCATCGCCAGGAGTTCACGTGGAAACTAAAAGACCTGATGATAATGAACTTTAAGAAGACTCACCGGTCCTGCTTACATCGCAGCCACCACTGGAGCATATTATCGTGAGGAGTTTACGTAGAATCTAAATGAGCTGGTGATTATTATTCTTTATCAACAAGACTCACGAATGCTGCCTCCATCTTAACCACACCTTGAGCATATCTTCTTCAGGAGTTCACGTGGAAACTAAATGACCTGATGATAATGAACCTTTAAGAAGACCCACCGATCCTGCCTCCATCTTAGCTACCACTGGAGCATATTATCGTCAGGAGTTTACGTAGAATCTAAATGAGCTGATGATTATTATTTTTTATCAACAAAACTTACTAATGCTGCCTCCATCTTAACCACGCCTGGAGCATATCATCGCCAGGAGTTCACGTGGAAACTAAAAGACTTGATGATAATGAACCTTTAAGAAGACTCACCGATCCTGCTTCCATCTCAGCCACCACTGGAGCATATTATCGTCAGGAGTTTACGTAGAATCTAAATGGGCTGATGATTATTATTCTTTATCAACAAGACTCACGAATGCTGCCTCCATCTTAACCACACCTTGAGCATATCTTCTTCAGGAGTTCACGTGGAAACTAAATGACCTGCTGATAATAAGAATGAGACTCACCGATCCTGCTTCCATCTCAGCCACCACTGGTGTATGTCGTCATCGGAGTTCACAAACAGCGCCTTCCACGGCCTGGTGACGAAGACCTTCTGGAAGAACACCTCGCTCATGTACAGCACGGTCACGATGCTGAACAGGCCCACTGTCTTCAGAGCTCTGTACAAGTACTGATAAGGTGATACTGCGACGTCTGAGGTTTTGTTCCGTAATTTCTACATGTACTGAACGACATACTATACGGTGCGTTGAAATGCTTCTACGGAACGCTAAGATATGCCACACGGTGCGTTAAAACGACGTGCGCGCAAAGTAGAAAGATACAAAGACACGAGGCGAGGAGGGTGATGCGGTACGATGACGTAGCGACAACGCAGCGCAGTTCTAAGACTGACATACCATTCACTAACGCTGGGACGTTGAAGTCAAGTGATGCGTTGCAACATTGCATCGCTAGTCAGGCACTCAAGTCGAAATCGTTGCGCTGCGACGACGCAACGCACTGGTACCGCGTATCTTTCGTAAGGCTTAGACTCGGCTGTGTGGGCTACTATTAAATAAAAGACTCACCGATACTGTTTCCATCTTAGCTACCACTGGAGCAAATCATCGTCGGAGTTCACGTGGAAACTAAATGACTTGATCATAATGAACCTTTATAAAGACCGAACAACTCACCGATCCTGCTTCCATCTCAGCCACCACTGGTGTATGTCGTCGTCGGAGTTCACAAACAGCGCCTTCCACGGCCTGGTGACGAAGACCTTCTGGAAGAACACCTCGCTCATGTACAGCACGGTGACGATGCTGAACAGGCCCACTGTCTTCAGCGCGCTGTACAAGTACTGATAAGGCTTGGACTCTGTTGTGTGGGCAGCGGCGGCTGTCAAGTGCGGCGGGAGAGCGAACATACAGAACATCTGGAATACAAACAGCCTTGTAGTATCAGACTAGCTAAACACAGTATAAATAAAAAGAAGCCACGATAGCTGAACGGTGAAGGGGTCGGACTTGCTGACTCGTGATCCGAGGAACGCGGATTTGATACCCGCCGCTCGACTATCGTGGTGAGCCCATTCGTAATTCAAGCTTAATTAGCTTACCAGGTCTAAAAAAATATTGAGGGTTACCGGGACTAAAAAAAAATATAAGAAATTACGGGACTAAAAAAATTAAAAGAAATTTTTTTTTCGCCATCTAGTTCTAAAGTAAAGCTTGTACAATGAATACTGGACAACGGTACCACATTCTTAAATAGGCGGGCAGGACCTTAGTATCCAGTGCAGTGGCGCAGAGAAGTGACACTACATTTGCTATATTAGTGTAACTCGACTGTAGCCATAAAAAGAAAAATAATTCAAACTGACATTACGAGTAACAAGACTGCCCCACAAGGTAGACCAACATTTTCATAAAGCGTAGTAGGCGTAGCAGGAAGGCGCTGGATGCAGGCCGCTACTAATTGGTCAACATGGAAATCAATGGGGGAACGTAGGCCACGTTCAGCAGTGGACGTCCTGTGGCTGAAATGGTGATAATGATGACATTTACAGAATAATTAATTTAGCAACTCACCAGCGTATACCAGAAGGAGACCAGCGGTATGAAGCTGTAGAACTGGTAGGGCCGGTTCATGGTCAGACACAGCACCACCGTCAGGAAGTTCAGGCGGAAGATCACGCGGAAGTAGCGCACCGCGCTCGTGTCACCCGTCTTCCACGTGTAGTAGAAGTGGCCGTAGCCTGAAGGAATAGGGCTCATTTTAGCTTGTCTCATCGATAGCCAATAAGGAGGAAAATTCTCTAACAACACACAGTTATTGTTGAACTAAAAACGTGCAGTAGAAGTGATCGTAGCCTAAAGAAATAGGGCTTAGTTTACTCTGTGCTAACACCTAGCGCACCGGGCTCGTGTCGCCCGTCTTCCACGTGTAGTAGAAGTGACCGTAGGCTGAGGGAATAGGGTTTAATTCACTTTGTGCTGCTGATAACTAACTGGTACCAATACCTTCATAACTATCATAATAAATTATTACTCTGGTCCTAAAATGTATTAAAAATGACGGTAGCCTGAGAATTAGCTTACTTTGTGGTATCCATAACCAGTACCGATAAAAAATTGATTAAATTACATTAGATCCGGCAGATGGCGCTGCGATCTCTCTTTCCATTAACATTTTGACCAGATGTCTAACGGGTGCATTAGTATAGGCAACATTTTTGATACAAAATAGTTCTTATTGCAACTGTAAGGAAGATGCCAGACGGTGCGTTCCGGCGTTTCGATTGAGACACACTACCACACTTTGGTGATGCGGCAAAATGTTTGATTGGCACCGTGTGTCTTCTCTTCTGTATCCTTCTGTAATCTTCTGTTTAGTTCAGTTCTCACCCGTGAGGAACAGGTAGGCGGAGACCAGCGNAACTGGCTCCACCAGCACTCACCCGTGAGGAACAGGTAGGCGGAGACTAGCGCTCGCACCAGCATGTAGATGGGAGCAGCTTGCTGGTCCCGGGACCTGGTCTCCAGGAGCACCAGCCGCAGCCTCCACCAGCACTCACCCGTGAGGAACAGGTAGGCGGCGACCAGCGCTCGCACCAGCATGTAGATGGCAGCAGCTTGCTGGGCCCGGGACCTGGTCTCCAGGAGCACCAGCCGCAGCCTCCACCAGCACTCGTTCGTTTCAGCCAAATGACGTCCACTGCTGGACAAAGGCCTCCCCCAAGGTTTTCCACAATGAACGGTCCTGCGCTGCCCGCATCCAGGCTCTTTCCGCGACCTTTACCAGATCGTCGGTCCACCTAGTAGGAGGCCTGCCCACGCTACGTCTTCCAGCCCGTGGTCGCCACTCAAGAACTTTTCGGCCCCAACGGCCATCGTCTCTACGAGCTATGTGCCCCGCCCACTGCCACTTGATTTTAGCAATTCTGCGAGCTATGTCGGTCACTTTGGTTCTCCTGCGGATCTCCTCATTGATTCGATCACGCAGGGAAACTCCAAACATGGCCCACTCCATCGCCCTTTGGGTGACCTTGAGCTTTCTTATGAGGCCCATAGTAAGCGACCACGTTTCAGATCCATAGATCAACACTGGCGAAGACTTTTGTCTTGAGACACTGCGGTATTTCGGACGTGAGTATATTGCGTAGCTTCCCGAACGCTGCCCAGCCGAGTTGGATTCGACGATTGACCTCTTTCTTGAAGTTGGCCCGACCTAACTGGCTCCACCAGCACTCACCCGTGAGGAACAGGTAGGCGGAGACCAGCGCTCGCACCAGCATGTAGATGGGCAGCACCTTGCTGGCACCTGTGACCTGGTACACCAGGATCACCAGCTGCATCCAGCCCTTCCATTCGTCTGTTTGCTCGCGGTGGAGGACTCTAAAACATTCATTATATAATTACGTTTGCATTTAACAAGTGTCATTTTTTATAGTTACTTTTGTGAAGCCTTAATGTAACCTTGTTGGTGTTCAAATAAATAAATAAATAAATTATGATTATCATTATGCAGGAGTTAGGGCCTTGCCACACTGGCGGATTACTAGCGGTTTCAAAGCGGTGACGCGGCGAACACGAGGCGAAAACTCTAAGCGGAAACGTTGCGCATCCGCGGCGTCCCTGGAGCCGTTGCCGTCGTCGCGTAGCCGTTGAAAACGCTTGCAATATCCCAGTGTGGCAGCTCACTTAGGCCCAGGACGCACTCATCGCGATAACATTCGGGCGACAACCGAGCGAAGTTCTTGCGACTATGCAAAATAGGACCGAAGTATACGCGAATACTCGGCTACACACATCGCGATAGCACGAATCTTCGGGTCATCGCGATGAGTGCGGCCTCGGCCTTAGAGAAGAACTGTTCATTATTTTTAATAGTCCACGCAAAGAAAGGCATTTTAACTTTGACTTTATCATCAGGCTTGTTTATCTCCCCAAATAGGCATCGAAAACAAAACACGCTCGGCGGCCACGTCGGTATGGTAATCCGCAAGAAATTCACGATGCGATGCGTGTTGTTCTAACGAGTCAAATGACGTCAAAACATTTCAAGTAACTAATAAAAAATATGTTCACTCATAAAAAAAGAAAAGTACTGGCCGATTCCATGCCAAAACATTCGCTAAAACAAAACAAAAAAATATAAAAAAAACAACTCACTTGCTAGACCTCGAGTCGTCCGTAAAAAACAGGCCCAACGCGAACACATACCCTACAGGCAGCCAGAAACTCCACTCGGAATAATATTTGTTCTCCTTCATGAAGAAATTTGTTCGGTCACATAAGTAGAAGTACGCCATGATCATTCCCAGTTTGGCTAACGCGGCTATAGGTGATGACGCTGCAGGTGGAGGTGACGTCACTAGCGTGTAGCCGCCGAGCCGTTGAGGCAGACTTTGGGTCCAGCGCCACACCTTTCTTGCGATGGACACGACTGCGCTACAACAATTAGAGAGAGTATTACAAAGCTGGTGCCTAGAAGAAGAATGAAAAGGTACCGTGGTGTGAGTGCGTTAAAACAGTTTCATTTAGATCGTAGGGCAGACTCTGGGAGCAGTCACAGCTTGTTTGGAATGGCTACGATAAGGTTTTTTGTTCCGCGCGAGTCCTAGCACAGATGCCATATCTCACTTGTCTATCACAGATTGATGCAGCTTAAAACGAGTGCTTAAAGTCGTGTTTTGACTTACTAGACCACGAAAAGGGGTAGTAAACAAATATAGTGGCATGTCAAACTTCGGCAACCTAAAATAAATTCTATCTACACTACCTAAGGTTGCTTCTCCACTCACCAAAGCGCAAACAGTGCTATCGTAAGCAGTTGCAACGGCGTGTGAGGTTCTGGTGACGCACAACACGAGCCATCGTTAAAGTTCATATGATCGTTGCAGAACATATTAAGCAACAGTTGCGCGGAATGCCACAAACAGTAACCTAAAGTATACTCTAACACAACTACATAAAGTCGCTTTTCCACTCACCAGAGCGCGAAGTGCTATAGTAAACTGCTGTAATGACGCGAGCGTCTTCAGCAATCTAAAATAAACTCTAACACGGCTACGTAAAGTCTCTACTCCACTGACCAAAGCGTGAAATCCTTTTGTAAGCACTGTAGAGGCGCGTAAGAGTAGGCGCACACCGTTGATTTTTAGTTGGCCGATAGTTGTGCCCGATTTTAAATTGTATGAAGAATCGGCCAAATCGAATCGGCGTAGTGTGCGCACTNTTTTCTACCCCAACGGCCATCGTCTCTACGAGCTATGTGTCCCGCCCACTGCCACTTGATTTTAGCAATTCTGCGAGCTATGTCGGTCACTTTGGTTCTCCTGCGGATCTCCTCATTTCTGATTCGATCACGCAGGGAAACTCCAAGCATGGCCATCTCCATCAGACCTTGAGCCTTCTTATGAGGCCCATAGTAAGCGACCACGTTTCAGATCCATATATCAACACTGGCAACACACACTGCTCGAAGACTTTTGTCTTAAGACACTGCGGTATTTCGGACGTGAGTATATTGCGTAGCTTCCCGAATGCTGCCCAGCCGAGTTGGATTCGACGATTGACCTCTTTCTCGAAGTTGGCCCTACCACAGAATAATAATAAGTACTACGTACAGAAATTTTACTTCGCGAAGGTATTTAAAAAAATGTATGCTCAATGTCATTAACAATATGGTGTAATTTAGCCTGTCTCAAGAGTCAAGCACCATTTTGTTGACAAACGTCAATGATCGGCACTACGCCGCACANCAGGGCCTTCCTGCTACCTTTATGAGGTCGTCGGTCCACCTTGTGGGTGGACGTCCTACGCTGCGCTTTCCGGTACGTGGCCTCCAGAACCTTGCTACCCCATCGGCTATTACTTCTGCGTATTATGCCACTTTAGCTTGCTAATCCGTTGGGCTATGTCAGCGACTTTAGTTCGTTTATGGATCTCCTCCTCATTTCTGATTCGATCTCGTAAATAAACATCGAACAACCTCTCCATAGCACGTTGTGCAATTTTGAGCTTATTTATAAGGCCTATATTGAGAGGTCACGTTTCCGAGCCGTATTGCAGATCCATTATGTTCACATCTACCTATACTTTTATATGCCAACTAACGTACACAAAAACTGCTGATACATGGTGCAGATAATGTGATAACATTTTGGTGTACTGCCTAACTGCCTATTGGATTCTTTCGGAAAAAGTAAGTATGTGAGTGACTTTGATTATTTTGAACACTCTGTTCAAGATAAGTAAATTAGGCTAAAATATCTTTTTTGATGGTTTTTCGAACGAAGATAATAATTGAAGACATGAATGGAAGAAGGTAATTAATGTCGGATATCAGATTTTTCTCAGTTTGATGATTGTATAAAGGTGTTATATTTCAAACCTTATGTTTGAAAAGAAGGTGACCTACTTGATGAAGGTGTTATGTACGTTATCTTTTTAAAAAGATAAAGGAAAAGGGACTCACACCTCTTTAAAGAAGCCAAAAAAAAGAATATTTTTTGCGAAAGTATAAGACTATTAAACAGAAGAACTGGAAATTATTACAGATCTATCAAAATTGAAAATTGAATCCCGCTACCTACTGTAATCGATTATGATAGTCAAAATGATTTAAGGATCTATTCAGGACTACTCTAGAAAGTAAAACAATCTTTCATAACCATTGAAGTCAAGGTTCTTGCTTGAAGACTTTTTTTAATCATGTCTGTCGGTATTATAAGTGCCAAGAAGTAGGTACATAGCTAGGTAAAGGGTAGATATCTACCTAATCTACCTTACACCATAACCAGTAGACCAGTAGTGAATATTATAATGTCAATAATCGACTTAGGCTACCTAGTACCTACAAACGTAGGTTCTAGTTTGAAAGGTTTTGGCGTGAAATGAGGTAATAGGGGGCTGTAGTAAGTTAGACTAAGTATATTTTTCTATTAATAATTACTTTAAGTGCACTAAAATCAATAATCCATAAATAAAAATATTCAAAATTTTGCATGTCCATTACTCGCTTGGCCGCGCGTGCCCGCAAAAAGTATTTATGTAGTAATATTCGGCACCATAGGTACTTACGACTACATAAGGTTTGACCGCTACAGTTTGCAACAGTAGCNCCTAAAATAAACTCTAACACGGCTACGTAAGGTCGCTTCTTCACTGACCATAGGGTGAAGTCCTTTAGCAAGCACTGTAGAGGCGCGTGCGTCATCGGCAACCTAAATTAAACCTTCAAACCACTAAACAAAGTCTCTTTTCCACTCACCAAAGCGCGAACAGTGCTATCGTCAGCAGTTGCAACGGTGTATGAGGTTCTGGTGACGCGCAACACGACCCATCATTGAAATTCATATGGTATGGAATGCCACAAATACTAATCTAAAGTATACTCTAACACAACTACATAAAGTCGCTTCTCCGCTCACCAGAGCGCGAAGAGTGCTACAAGAGCTACTGTAATGACGCGTGTACCTCCAGCAAGCTAAAGTAAACTCTAACACAACTACGTAAGATCGCTTTTCCACTCACCAAAGCGCAAACAGTGCTATCGTCAGCAGTTGCAACGGTGTATGAGGTTCTGGTGACGCGCAACACGACCCATCGTTGAAATTCATATGATCGTTGCAGAACATATTGAGCAACAGTTGCGCGGAGTGCCACAAACAGTAACCTAAAGTATACTCTAACACAACTACATAAGGTCGCTTCTCCTCTCACCAGAGCGCGAAGAGTGCTATAGATATATATAGATATATATGATTTGCAATCTGTTGCTGTACCTTAATAAAATAAATAAATAAATAAATAGTAAGCTGCTGTAATGGCGCGTGCGTTTTCAGCAACCTAAAATAAACTCTAACACGGCTACGTAAGGTCGCTTCTCCACTGACCATAGGGTGAAGTCCTTTAGCAAGCACTGTAGAGGCCCGTGCGTCTTCGGCAACCTAAATTAAGCCCTAAAACCACTAAATAAAGTCTCTTTTCCACTCACCAGAGCGCAAACAGTGCTATCGTCAGCAGTTGCAACGGTGTATGCGGTTCTGGTGACGCGCAACACGACCCGTCATTAAAGTTCATATGATCGTTGCAGAACATATTGAGCAACAGTTGCGCGGAATGCCACAAACAGTAACCTAAAGTATACTCTAACACAACTACATAAGGTCGCTTCTCCGCTCACCAGAGCGCGAAGTGCTATAGTAAGCTGCTGTAATGGCGCATATGTCTTCAACAACCTAAAGTAAACTCTAACACGGCTACGTAAGGTCGCTTCTCCACTGACCATAGCCTGAAGTCCTTTAGCCAGCACTGTAGAGGCGCGTGCGTCTTCGGCAACCTAATTTAAACCCTAAGAGTAGGCGCACACCGTTGATTTTTAGTTGGCCGATAGTTGTGCCCGATTTTCAATTGTATGAAGAATCGGCCAAATCGAATCGGCGTAGTGTGCGCACTCCCATACATGCCCATACTGATCAACTGCCCGACTAAGCTATCGGCCGACGAAAAATCAACGGTGTGCGCCTACTCTAAAACCACTAAATAAAGTCTTTTCCACTCACCAGAGCGCAAACAGTGCTATCGTCAGCAGTTGCAACGGCGTGTGCGGTTCTGGTGACGCACAACACGATCCATCATTGAAATTCATATGGTATGGAATGCCACAAATAGTAATCTAAAGTATACTCTAACACAACTACATAAGGTCGCTTCTCCGCTCACCAGAGCGCGAAGTGTTATAGTAAGCTGCTGTAATGGCGCGTGCGTCTTCAGCAACCTAAATTAAACCCTAAAACCACTATAAAAGTCTATTTTCCACTCACCAAAGCGCGAACAGTGCTATCGTCAGCAATTGCAACGGCGTATGAGGTTCTGGCGACCCGCAACACGACCCGTCATTAAAGTTCATATGATCGTTGCAGAACATATTGAGCAACAGTTGCGCGGAATGCCCCAAACCTAGAGTATAATCTAACACAACTACATAAAATCGCTTTTCCACTCACCAGAGCGCGAAGTGCTATAGTAAGCTGCAGTAACGGAATGTCCCAAACAGTAACCTAAAGTATACTCTAACACGGCTACGTAAGGTCGCTTCTCTACTGACCATAGCGTGAAATCCTTTTGTAAGCACTGTAAAGGCGCGTGCGTCTTCGGCAACCTAAATTAAGCCCTAAAACCACTAGATAAATGCCTGTTTTCACCATCAATCCCTAATTTTTAAGTGACCCCTATGGTAACAATTTTAAAACAAATAACAGGAATTTTGTTTACATAGGGGTCACTTAAAAATTAGGGATTGATGGTGAAAACGGGCAAAAGTCTCTTTTCCACTCACCAGAGCGCAAACAGTGCTATCGTCAGCAATTGCAACGGCGTGTGCGGTTCTTGTGACGCGCAACACGACCCATCATTGAAAATCATATGGTATGGAATGCCACAAATAGTAATCTAAAGTATACTCTAATACAACTACATAAGGTCGCTTCTCCGCTCACCAGAGCGCGAAGAATGCTACAAGAGCTACTGTAATGACGCGTGCACCTCCAGCAACCTAAAGTAAACTATAACACAACACGTAAGATCGCTTTTCCACTCACCAGAGCGTGAAATCCTTTTGTAAGCACTGNAGTTGCAACGGTGTGTGCGGTTCTGGTGACGCGCAACACGATCCATCGTTAAAATTCATATGATCGTTGCAGAACATGTTGAGCAACAGTTGCGCGGAGTGCCGTAAGGCTGTGTTGCTGAGCGATGCTCCGTCGTCGGACGCCGCGCCGCTTGCTACTAGGCGGGTAGAACTCCATATCTTGGCTGAACTGTGGGTTAGGATCTGGAAGGATGTCATAGTTGATATTGTTATTTATTTAAAGACTTTATTGCACACACATAAGAATGTTCCGTACAAAAAGGCGAGCTGGAAGCTCAAGGTCAAAGGGCGATGGAGTGTGCGATGCGATTTCCCTGCGTGATCGAATCAGAAATGAAGGAGAACCAGAGTGACTGACATAGCCCGCAGAACTAAAATCAAGTGGCAGTGGGCGGGGCACATAGCTCGTAGAGCTGATGGCCGCTGGGGCAGGAAAGTTCTTGAGTGGCGACCACGAGCCGGAAGACGTGGCGTGGGCAGGCCTCCCACTAGATGGACCGACGATATGGTGAAGGTCGCGGGAGGTGCCTGGGTGCGAGCGGCGCATTACCGGTCTTTGTGGAAATCCTTGGGGGAGGCCTTTGTCCAGCAGTGGACGTCTTTCGGCTGAAACGAACGAACTTATTAATCTAGCTCTTTATTAGGGCTTGCAATATCGGATAGTTTTCAACTCCGGAACTGATTTCCGATATTGGGCACTCAACTCCGGAATTCCGGTTCTAGTTCCGGAGTTGGTTAAAAAAAGAAAGCGCTTCCCGACAAACACGTATACGTATGTGGCCTCCACTTTAGAACCTTGCCCCATCGGCCGTCTGTTCTACGTACTATGTGCCCTGCCCATTGCCACTTTAGCTTGGTAATCCGATCGCTATATGTCAGGCAACTTTAGTTCGTTTACGAATCTCCTCATTTCTGGTTCGATCTCGAAAAGAAACACCGAGCATAGCACTCTCCATACCATGGTGTCCATGGTGTGCAACTTTGAGCTTATTATAAGGCCTTATAGTAAGAGGCCACATTTCCGAACCGTGTGTCATCACTACTGGTAACACACACTGATTGTAGACTTTCGTCTTTAGGCACTGAAGTGTTTTGGTCGAAAAGATGTTATGTAGTTTCACGAATGCTGCCCAGCTGAGTTGAATTCGACATAATATTACATCTCCCTGCCTCACAGCTCGCTGCAGAGGAATCGTAGAGGAATCGCCCTCGTGTTCAGCCAGGCTCAAAGACCTTCTCATAGTCTAAGAACGCCAAGCATATAGGCAAGTTAGACTCTTCGGTTTTCTGTATAACCTGCCGTAGCGTATAGATGCGGTATATGGTAGTGTAAACGTTTCGATAACTGGCTTCCTCGAGAGACTATAAGTCNCCTTGCTGGCACCAGTGACCTGGTACACCAGGATCACCAGCTGCATCCAGCCCTTCCATTCGTCTGTTTGCTCGCGGTGGAGGACTCTAAAACATTCATCAAGATTATCATTATGCAGGAGCTCTTCATATTATATTCACACAACAAAAGCGGTAAAGCTTCATCATCATCAGGTCTCTACTGCAGGAGCACAGGAGGGCTAAATTAATGTGGCTCACACTCCCTATTGAAATTGGACAGACATATTAGGGTCCCCAACTGTCTGGTAAGTGTAGGCCTTCAACGACATCCACAGAAAGCGTAGGTAAAAATGTGTATTGCAAGCTGGTTGTAAATCGAAAAGATACCAGCGTTTAAACTTCGCATGGAAGCTAGCGAGTGTGACGTCACAAAACACGCGCCCACGCTAACATGGGACGCTGCGGGTTGTTCTAATGTATCAAGTGACGTCACAAGTACATGATATCTTTTTTTAGATAATTTCAGACATTTAAAAAAAAGAAAAGCACTGGCTGATTTCATGCCAAGACCTTCGCTAAAACAAAACAAAAAAATATTTAAAAAAAACTCACTTGCTAGACCTCGAGTCGTCCGTAAAAAACAGGCCCAATGCGAACACATACCCTACAGGCAGCCAGAAACTCCACTCAGAGTAATATTTATTCTCTTTCATGAAGAAATTTGTTCTATCACATAAGTAGAAGTACGCCATAATCATTCCCAGTTTGGCCAACGCGGCTATAGGTGATGACGCTGCAGGTGGAGGTGACGTCACTAGTGTGTAGCCGCCGAGCCGTTGAGGTAGACTTTGGGTCCAACGCCACACCTTTCTTGCGATGGACACGACTGCGCTACAACAATTAGAGAGAGTATTACAAAGCTGGTGCCTAGAAGAAGAATGAAGAGGTACCGTGGTGTGATTGCGTTAAAATAGTTTCATTTAGAAATATAGTTGGGTAGGCTCTGGGAGCAGTAACAGCTTATTTGGAATGGTATAAGATAAGGTAAAAAGAATATCCCATCAAAAACAATACTTGTCAAAAAAACCAAGTCTCGCAACTCAGTTGTTCTACGGTAAAAAGTTGTGAGATTCATGTAATACCTACCAAGTCCAGGCCAGGAAATCTTTAACGTTTTACATAAATATATTGACTTGGCCATCGCATGAAAACACGTGTAAATTAAATTATTTAGTGCGATGGCCAAGTCAATAATTTATGTAAAACGTTAACGATTTCCTGGCCTGGACTTGGTAGGTATTACATGAATCTCACAACTTTTTACCGTAGAACAACTGAGTTGCGAGACTTGGTTTTTTTGACAAGTATTGTTTTTGATGGGATCTCATTTCTTTTTGTATTTTGTAGACAGCAGTTATGTATCTAGAAAACTGGACCAAAATTGAAAAATTTTACCCGACTTGGCGGGGACACTACCGTGCGCCTTTATATTTATATGGTATTACAAAGTTATTTAAGTAAGTAGTTAAATACTTATAAAACTGGACCGAAATTGAAAAATTTTGCTCGACTTGGCGGTTGCACTACCGTGCCCCCAAATATTTTAGTTTTTCCTTGATTCATACACCAAACACTACTTATATTCCAAATTTGAAGCTTCTAGGTCTGCTAGAAGTGCCTTAGAATTTTGATGATCGGTGAGTCAATCAGTCAGTCAGTCAGTGAGTGACAAAATTAAGAAACTTTGACCCGTTATAATTCTTAAACTACTGGTTCAAATTGAATGAAATTTGAAATATACCGTGTCTTTACAATGCCTGCATAGCTAATGAAAATTCAGCCTTCTAGTTTTATCCACAACGAAGTTACAGGCGGTCGAAAATGGCCTGAATTGCTTCGAGAAAAGGATGGTACGGCCGTGCCGCTTTTTTGCTCGACTTGGTGGGGGCACTGCCGTGCCCCCAGATACAGTAAGGTTTTTGGTTCCGGGCGAGTCCTAGCACAGATGCCACATCTTGCTTGTCTATCACAGATTGATGCAGCTTAAAACGAGTGCTTAAAGTCGTGTTTTGACTCACCAGACCACAGAAAGGGGTAGTAAACAGATATAGTGACATGGCAAACTTCGGCAACCTAAAATGAGTACTATCTACGCTACATACGGTTGCTTTTCCACTCACCAGAGCGCAAACAGTGCTATCGTCAGCAGTTGCAACGGTGTATGCGGTTCTGGTGACGCGCAACACGACCCGTCATTAAAGTTCATATGATCGTTGCAGAACATATTGAGCAACAGTTGCGCGGAATGCCCCAAACAGCAAACTAAAGTATACTCTAACACAACTACATAAGGTCGCTTCTCCGCTCACCTGAGCGCGAAGTGCTATAGTAAGCTGCTGTAACGGAATGTCCCAAACAGTAACCTAAAGTATACTCTAACACGGCTAAGTAAGGTCGCTTCTCTACTGACCATAGCGTGAAATCCTTTTGTAAGCACTGTAGAGGCGCGTGCGTCTTCGGCAACCTAAATTAAACCCTGAGAGTAGGCGCACACCGTTGATTTTTAGTTGGCCAATAGTTGTGCCCGATTTTAAATTGTATGAAGAATCGGCCAAATCGAATCGGCGTAGTGTGCGCACTCCCATACATGCCCATACTGATCAACTGGCCGACTAAACTATCGGCCGACGAAAAATCAACGGTGTGCGCCTACTCTAAAACCACTAAACAAAGTCTCTTTTCCACTCACCAGAGCGCAAACAGTGCTATCGTCAGCAATTGCAACGGTGTATGCGGTTCTGGTGACGCGCAACACGATCCATCGTTAAAGTTCATATGATCGTTGCAGAACATGTTGAGCAACAGTTGCGCGGAGTGCCACAAACAGTAATCTAAAGTATACTCTAACAACACTACATAAGGTCGCTTTTCCGCTCACCAGAGCGCGAAGTGTTATAGTAAGCTGCTGTAATAGCGCGTGCGTCTTCAGCAACCCAAAATAAACTCTAACAAGGCTACGTAAGGTAGCTTCTCCCCCGACCATAGCGTGAAATCCTTTTGTAAGCACTGTAGAGGCGCGTGCGTCTTCGGCAACCAATATTAAACCTTAAAACCCACTAAATAAAGTCTCTTTTCCACTCACCAAAGCGCAAACAGTGCTATCGTCAGCAATTGCAACGGTGTATGAGGTTCTGGTGACGCGCAACACGATCCATCGTTAAAGTTCATATGATCGTTGCAAAACATATTGAGCTTGAGTAACAGTTGCGCGGAGTGCCACAAACAGTAACCTAAAGTATACTCTAATACAACTACATAAGGTCGCTTCTCCGCTCACCAGAGCGCGAAGAGTGCTATAGTAAGCTGCTGTAATGACGCGAGCGTCTTCAGCAACCTAAAGTAAACTCTAACACGGCTACGTAAGGTTGCTTCTCCACTGACCATAGCCTGAAGTCCTTTAGCCAGCACTGTAGAGGCGCGTGCGTCAACCTAAATTAAACCTTAAAACCACTAAATAAAGTCTCTTTTCCACTCACCAAAGCGCAAACAGTGCTATCGTCAGCAGTTGCAACGGCGTGTGCGGTTCTGTCTGGTGACGTGCAACACGACCCATCATTGAAATTCATATGGTATGGAATGCCACAAATAGTAATCTAAAGTATACTCTAACACAACTACATAAGGTCGCTTCTCCGCTCACCAGAGCGCGAAGAGTGCTATAGTAAGCTGCTGTAACGACGCGTGCGTTTTCAGCAACCTAAAGTAAACTCTAACACAACTACGTAAGATCGCTTTTCCACTCACCAGAGCGCAAACAATGCTATCGTCAGCAGTTGCAACGGTGTATGAGGTTCTGGTGACGCACAACACGATCCATCATTAAAATTCATATGATCGTTGCAGAACATATTGAGCAACAGTTGCGCGGAGTGCCGTAAGGCTGTGTTGCTGAGCGATGCTCCGTCGTCGGAGGCTGCGCCGCTTGCTACCAGGCGAGTAGAACTCCATATCTTCGCTGAACTGTGGGTTAGGATCTGAAAGGATGTCATAGTTTATATTATTATGCTGGTTCATAAAAGATAAATAAAATTGAATTCGATAGGGGGATGACACACAATTATATTGGAACCTGCTTTGTAAACAACGTCATAAAGGTCTTTGGTTTAAAAAAAAGAACCAAACTGTCAACTTTTGTCTTTTGTCTCTCGCTCTGTACTTTTCTGTGTGTCTAAATTGAAATAAAACTATCTATTAAAATCACTCTCGAACTTTGTATTTCCGCCCATAATTCCAACAAATTAAACCTTGGAATGTGGAATCAGAATAAGCCAATACATAGCTATTGGTATATTGGATTGATAATAAGTAAGAGACAAAAATATTTACTACATTGGACTGTGTATTGCTCAGAAAAATATTTGTCTCTTTTCCTCTCTTAATAACTTCCATTAGGCTTGTTTCTTTTTATTTTAGGCAAGTTGGTCAATAACTATGTACTGGCTAATTACTATAGCGATCACCCTACTTGTTTTTGAATTGTCTTTACTTGTGACAATGACGGTAATCTTGCTCTTCATGCTTCCCTGTGGTGCTTGCTAGTATAAATCTCTTAAACCTTGTCAATGAGGGTTATCGTTTTTATACTTAACAGTTGGCGCCACTAGCGATTGACATGACTCTACAGTGGCCCCATCCTGGTGAGCGCCACTGTCCTCGCAACTAGCAAATGACAGTGACCTTACTCTATAGCCCTCACTAACCCTATTCCTTGACTAAATTAATTACTTTTCTTCCTATTCTTTTCCAAAATAATTTCCATAAGGTTATACAGGGTGTTAGGTAAATGGGTACATATGAGCCGACAATAGCCCATGTTAACATGGTCATATAAATGGTATGGTGAAGTCAGAAAATGTATATCTTCATTTTAATTATTTTATTTTTCATACAAATCGGATTTTATAAAATTTATTTTGTATTAAAATTAAAAAAAATTAAATGATGATATCAAATTTCTGACTTCACCATACCATTTATATGCCCATGTTAACATGGGCTAGTGTCGGCTCATATACCCATTTACCTAACACCCTGTATAGTCCTTAATTAGCAGTTATGTATGTAAATTCTCACCTCAACAGCTGCTCTATTGTACGAATCAATATCATTATTATTGATCCTCTTATTATCATTCTTCAGTTTCCCAGTGTCAACCCCTTCCATCAGCTTCCATAGCACTTGGGTCTTGCGCGCGACAAGCGAATCTATGGCTTGCACCAAGTGCGTAAGGTTCCTTTTGTACTCTTCGAGGACTAGGTCGGTCGTGTTTCGGTTCTTGAGTGGCTGGAGTCCGGTGCCGGCTACAATTACTGAAGGGGGTTTGTCTGAGAGCTGCCTGGAAGATAAAATATTACAACAATGTAAATAAATGTTCATAAAAAAAATTACCTAGCTCCAAACTAGTGGTGCTTCATGATTCTAAATGATAATATTTGCCTTCAGCAGTCAACTTTGCTAACTAATTTGGGTATCACAAAATATTTGATGACTGTAGAACTAGTGTCAATTACAGAGAATAAAATGACTAGGGCAACCAGGCATGTGTGTGCAGCAGTTTTTCAACATTATTATAATTATTTAGCCAATAACAGAGGCAACTTTAGCAACTTTTTTGTTCTTTACACTTACCAATTCCTAAACTGGTCTACCATGGTTTTGGAGACATCGTCACTCCATATAAATGTGACGGATAGCTTCAGTTTGTGGTCTACATAAGTATAATTTGGCATGTGGTGGTCCACTGTCGAATATGACGTGTCTAAGTCCAGTCGTGTTTTGAGTACACCTAAAACCAATACAACAATGCAAGTGAAATAAATTATTTAGGTAGGTAGGTAGATAAAGACCTTATACATTCTTATACAGGGTGACAGGGAAACTTGACCTATTCCTAATATTTGTAATATTTTTATCTGTAACCACCTATGTTTCACAATAAATAATTTTGAATTTGAATTTGAATTTGAATTCCTAAAAAGGAGTTACTAGAGATCATTAGCAACAAATTATGTCCAGAGAAAATTAAAAAATAAAATAAAAAAATACAGAAAATAAAAATATTTTTTACTAAAGACCTTTTTTTTCTAAGATTATGTAAGTTTTGGCTAAACACTTATTCAAATTCAAATATTTTATTCAGTACATAGGCCCTTTCCAGGGCACTTATATTTTTTCAGAATTATTTTTCAGCTTTCATAAAAGTATCAATTCAATGTTTAGAGTAGAGTAATTTTGGTTAAAATTAAAATCATTTACAGTTATTCACCTATAAAGTATTCATACAGTTGCTCCAATCTAGCGTCACCGATGAATGCAAAGCTGTTGTACTTTCCCCAAAACGCCAAGTACCTGAGACACCTCCTTGCGTCTCTGCAAACAAAGATAATAGATAAATTAGTCGTCTTATCAGTTAAGCGTACAGACATGTACAGACAAGGTAACACTGTGGGACCTTACATAGTTGTAATAAATGCTATTTTTCAACAAAGATGACATAGTGTGATGTGCTGTAAACTGTACATAGTATTAACTTAGTCTAAGGATTTTAGACTAAATAAAAAAAAACTTTTTTCTTTCCAACTTACGTCTTAGAATATCTGTGCAGCATGCACCCATATGGCTGCCACTCATGGTCGCCTTTATAGCGGCCGGACGACAGAAGCCATGTGCATGAGTCTGGACCTGATATAAAAAACAAAACACTGCATTATTTTAATTGTTATTTTCTGTGTGAAAAAAAAATAAAAGCGGGATACCAGTAAGTCTAAGCTTCAAGAACAAGTGATTATTACTGAGAAACCGTAAAGGAATCTGATGGATAACTCGAACTTACCATATCTGAGATGCAAGATTCCATGGTATCCAATAAACCCTAGCACAAGAAAAAACGCCACAAGTTTAGCGTTCTTCACGTTAAGCTGATCTATAAACCATTCCGCAGATGATTTTTTACAATAAGTAACCATTTTAAAAGGTTAAATACACCGAAATTAAAGTACACAAACAAAATTTCAACTTGACGAAAACGGGTTATATGCCGCTATGAGCACCACAACAATACACATAAAGTAAATAACATAAACACTATTTTACATTGCACACAAATATTATTTTATTCGCCGTAAAATAATATCGATAAAAATCGCGCAAAAAATAAATAATTTGCATTGAAATTCGGCACACAAGCCCCCCCTTCTATCTGTCAACTGTCAAAGTGAAAAAAATGTCAATAATTTCTTTAGATTCCGAATCCTAGCTCGATCGATTTGAAGATAAATCAATTGTATATTTTGTGAGTATTCAATCATACAGAGGTGTGAATCAGGTAACATTTTTGACAATTAACTTTTTTGTGCTAAATTAATTCTTAAATTATTTTTACAAATAACATTTATTCACATTTATTTATTTCGTCTTATGTTATAAAGTTGTCTTAGCTAAAATACGGACTATTATTTGACAGCTGATAGAAAATAGTTACCTGCACCAAAAATTGCACCAAGTTTTTAAAAACATTAAACTGTAATTTTAATTTGTAATGGAAAGAGGTGTTCGGAAGACTTGAGAAGTCCTTCATTTCCTCCTCGACAACACACATTTATTAGTTAGTTATGTAATTAATCATGTGATGTACTTTACATTTTGTTTTAGTGGAAAGTTCTGCAAGGAGTGGAGCTTAACTTTTGTAATTTGGTAACACCAAACGTCTAAATTGGATTACAATGGCGGCTATGTCCCCGTCTGAGGTGAGTAAAATTAATTAAAATATTGCCATTTAGATTTATTTATCAGTATGAAATAAACCAGAATTCACAACCTTATCATGATATTTATCTATAAGTATTTTTGTTCCGCATAATAAGGCCGGGAACTTGAAGAAATCGACAGTTTTGGATTAGGGTATTTTTTGTCAAAGTCCTATTGTTATGCTGTCGTTCCGCAAGTGTATTGAATATTATGTTTGTTTTAGCGGAGATTACAAAAAGAACTCATGTCCCTGATGAGGGAACCGCCGCCAGGAGTCACCGTGGATGGAGATCAGGCTAGTCAAAATCTAACACTGTAAGTTGGACATCATTTACTATTCAAACTAAGTTCTGTGTTTTAATTATCAACAGCATTAGAGCTTGCTAATAATTAGTTGTGTCATTAATGTAGATAGATTTATTGCTTTTGATATTAAAATACATCCACAACCTTATAATAAGAGGAAAATAAAAGACACATGTGAATCAATGGATATCAGCAAATTCAGCAATAAAAAACTAGGTATCATCATGTCCCTATTTTAGTCATCGAATGTGATACGGATCTGACTGTTGGTGTAAATAAATATGGTTTATTAATGAGCTGTAATTAATTTGCATGAAACAGAACAATTAGATGCATGCATAACATCTGTGAGTCATTTCAACGGGGAAGGAGAATTTTTGAGTACAATGTTTCAATACCAATTGATTCAGAAGTTGCTACTTGATATTTAAATTGTATGTAATGTTTAGGGAAAAGTCTAAAACATATGTTTTACATTACATATTTACCTGTAGTGTACCACCTTGAGAATTGACTAAGTACATTATAGGTACATAAGTTTTTTTAACGTCAAGTCTTTGTAAACCTAGTGAAATAGTAGATTACACATTAAACTGGAACTTCAAAACAAAATTTCTCATACAAAAATAATGTCCTTGCCATTTTATAACCCCTAAAATCCAATTAGTTTCCAATTAGTAAAAATGTTTTTTGTGTTTGAAATAAATTGTGTTAGCGAAAATGTCTTTTACTCTGAAGAATGTGCTGAGAGGATAAATCATTCTATGTATTACTTGATGTAGAGTGATTTTTGGATAAGCTGTTTTTTTAACATGATTTTGCACAATTATTGAGCAATGAATGTAATTATAGCTTAGCGTTATACAAAATGTATAGACTATTGTATTTTGATAGCTCACAAGTGTGTCAATTGCTTGGTGGTGTTAACTATCCAATTGGAACTGAAGCAAAATTGGTTGTAACATTGATACAATATTTATGTTTCTTTCTGTATTTTTTTTAACCTATTGCTGCTGTTCAAATTCAAATTCTTTATTGCTCTATGTTGGTATACAAAGGTAGATAATAGACCCATAACATGGACCCTACTAGGGTATTGCAACATCATGCTGATTCCAATAACCATAATTTTGTTTTTTATATCACTGACATTAAGATATCACATACTTAACATTTTCCAAGGTCCAAAGAAGGATTTTCTACAAAGTTATATGTTAAGGCATTTTAATTTCGGTTTAAAACACTGAACGCGCGATTAACGCAAATTCGTAAATTTCGGCAAAATACATTTATGACAAAATATTAAATTGTATACAATATTGATGACCTTTCGTAATCCGAGGCACACTGGTTACACCAATGTCAAGACATTTAATGAGTTTGTTGTAGTAGACCTTTCTTTTTTTATTCTTGGATAATATCCTAGAATTGACCCTAACTTTTAGATACTATTATTTTTTTCTATTATAATGTGTGAGTGCATAATTTGTAAGACTTGTAAATTAAGTATGAATAATGTAAAACAATGAACAGTATGCTTCAGAGACTACAACGATGGATAAATAATGTAAATGCATAAATTAATATGTAATTATGTTTGCCGACAGGTGGACAGTTCACATGGAAGGTGTCCCAGGCACTTTGTATGAAGGAGAAAAATTTGTATTGCAGTTCAAATTCACAAACAAATACCCGTTCGACTCTCCCGAGGTGAGTGTGTTGAGGATTTAATTAGAATTACATAAATCTAGACTTTTTATCATTGCATATTAATGTATGATCGATAATATGATTCGAATATCAATTAAGGTTGTGCGCACATAAGTGGCTCGATGCTAAGACTGTCAACCAATGACGGCTAAAAAAATGGCTTATCGCCGATGTGTCCAAAACTCCGATTACCATTTTCTTTGTTTGTCGTTGTACTTTTATCGTCAACCTTTCGTGAAAGTTGGTGTATAGTATGCGAAAATCGATAGCAAATGTCTGTTGAAATCCTTAGAATATCACTCAAGTAAACAACCATCGTCGTCAAGTAGGTACTTAGCTTACAGTCACGAACAGTCAGCACCAGTGAGTGTGTGCGCAGCCTTAGTTCCATAACCATAGCTTAAAATCTACTGACTCCTATATAAGTTTATTTTCATTTCATACTTTGGCAATCAAGAATCAAAAGGTTTCAGGTTTCTTATTTATCTCGAAGAATTGTAATTAACTCTATCGGAAATGGTTTAGAATTGAAGAAATAATTAGACAAAATCATAGGCTTTACTTATGACAGCCAAGGATTTTTCAACACCATAATTCAATTGAGTGATTATCATCAAGATTTGCTGTTTACTTGCAATAAAGTAGGTAATATCATAGAGATAAATGACGTTACGAAATGTTAAAAATAGTATTTCGCTGTGATAGGATACAACAAGGAAGGAAAACATATCAGTTTACTTATCTCGTGAGCTCGAATTTGCGAATAGCGCGAACAAATATTGTAAAGCAGATTAGAAGGTTTCTATTTTTATGTTCTGTAGTCTCAAAGACCTAGGATAACACTTTCAGGAGGTAGACAACTAACCCTGGGGAGATTCAGGGAGTGTTTCCCCCTTCTATCCTTGCCTTGATAAAACTGATGTAAATATACGTCATTAATGTGAAGTCCCAAACCAAAAGCGTAGATAAGATAAACTCGACCTACATACAACAGTCCAAAACCGGAAGGTCCTGATAAGGTGATCTGCCCCTATTTCATTAATACGTGATTATTGTAATAATTACAAATCCTTCCTTGTTACAATAATAATCAATTTGATAGAACACAGCTATCTATCTTCTGTAGTACCTATTAAACTTTATTGCAGGCATAAAATAAGACCCATCCCACAAACGTATCTAAGGGTTTCAAACAGATGACAATGTCTACTGATTTGATAGATACCATCTTAGTTTTATAATTGTATTCTAGCAACCAAAGTAAGGCTGTGCGTGCACTGTAATGGTGCTGTGTGAAAAAATAAGTTTGTAACCAGGATGTACCATGCATAACCTTACACATACCTACCTCAGAATTAAACATTTTGCTTGTCGTTTCGTCATTTTCGTCATCGTTGCGAGTCGTTGAACTAGACTCTGCTAACCTTGTATTTTATGTAAAAAAGGTTACAAGGATTATATTTTTAAATAAAACAGTCTTTCAGTGTCGACTAATCATGTCTAAGGTATAGCGCATAGACTCTACGCTATTTTTGCGAAAAAGATGTCCCAGGAAGAACTCATACGGGTTTTCACCGTGCGTCTGCCCTTTGCAGTTAAATACTCCTTCATCATCATCACCATTTCAGCCACAAAACTTCCACTGCTGGACATAGGCCTCCCCCAATGATTTCCTTGATAAATCTTCTTTATAACCGGTAACCGCTACCAACCGTGCGATGTGGAAGTCATTGGGGGAGGCCTATGTTCAGCTGTAGACGTCCTATGATGATTATGAACCGTAAATCATCAAGACACCTTACAATGCTCACTAAAATGATTTTTAACTCGCCATATTATGATTTCGAGACGTGATCTCTAAAATAGAATACCTAATGCACGAATCTATTAGCGGCTTTGACGTATTACAGCAATAAGTGGTTCAAAATAACGCACTGCGATAAACAAGTAGTACCTACCTAAATACATCTGTTCTAAATCAGGTAGTATAGTCAGCGTCAAATAGTTTGTGACACCCAAAGTAGCCAAAAACTTCGCAACACGTCTTTGTTACAATTGGAATAAGGTTGTGTAAACTTTTTGGCCACTTTGGGTGTCACGAACTATATGACGCTGACTATACATCGGTGTAAACAAGACGGTTGGTTCGGTGACCGGCTGTGGAACTAATATGAAATGAATATTTGATCATCCGAGACCAATTGGGTAGATGACACCATCAATTAAAACTTACTTTTTATGAGATCGATAATGAGATTCACCCAGATTTTGTAACGAAGACGTCTGTAATTCCTCAACCTAATGGACAACATCATTATGAGGCCGTTTAGTCTTCACTGCAAGAACTTGACCCTCTCCAATTTCAACATCATCATCATCATTTCAGCCACAGGACGTCAACTGCTGAACATAGGCCTCCCCCAATGACTTCCACGCATCGCACGGTTGGTAGCGGCCTGCATCCAGCGCCTTCCTGCTACCTTTATCAGGTCGTCGGTCCACTCCTCTACTCTCCAATTTACTAGAGGCAAATGGAGGATGGTCTACACTCCCCACGCTTACCAGACGGGTTGGGGTGGCCTGATGATCGCATATTCTCCCTTGGAGACTGGAAGTGATCCTAATAAAGAGTATTTTAGAACCACAAGGTTTCTTCACAGCATCATCATCATTGCAGACGTCCACTGCTGATCATATGCTTCCCCCAATGATTTCTAGATTGGCCGATTGGTAGTGGCCTGCATCCAGCGCCTTCCTGCTACCTTTAGGCTTTGGTCTGCTATAAAAGCCGTAGGCTGCGTACATGGTCTGCTATAAAAGCCGTAGGCTGCGTACAGCGTCACGCCATAGGCCGTCACAATGCTTACTACAGATATGTACTGCTGTGGTCTCCTTCAGACGTTGACATTAGCATTATGGTGTCTATAGAAATGTGGGACGTCCACCTACAAGGTGGACCGACGACATCGTAAAGGTAGCAGGGAAGCGCTGGACGCAGGCCGCTACCAATCGATCAACGTGGAAAGCATTGGGGGAGACCTATGTTCAGCAGTGGACGTCCTATGGCTGAAATGAAGACGATGATGATGATAGAAATGTTTGACGCTCAAGTCATACGTCGCGCACAGCGTTCAATAGGACACTGTAGGCTTAGAAGACCGTCTCCACGTATAAACATGTTTGTATTACGTTGCAGGTGACGTTCATAGGCAACAACATCCCAGTGCATCCGCACGTCTACTCCAACGGCCACATTTGCTTGTCCATCCTCACTGACGACTGGTCGCCCGCGCTCTCCGTGCAGTCCGTCTGTCTTTCCATTGTGTCTATGCTCAGTAGCTGTAAGGAGAAGGTAATAAGAGCTATTTTACAATACCCATGATGATATAGCATAATCATGGAGACTACAAGTTTGCTCCTATTGTTTGGGGTCATTGGACAAAATTCTACGTGCTCCGCGACCAGACTTTACCAGCACTTGCTATGAAAATACTAAAAAAATGTATGAATATTTAAGAAATTGTTTGTCTTTAAAACCGAACTCCGGCAATTTCAGCCGGAGGTTTAAAAAAAATGGCATAATCATCAGGTCATTTACCCTCCACTACAGAAAATAACTAAGACACAGACTTGTCGTGACTCGTGACCTCAATTGACACGTTAGAACACAATAATCAGCATGGGCGCGTGTCATGTGACGTCACTCTTAGCTGAGCTAATTCTATGCGAAGTTTAAATGCTTGCCATAATCATCAGGTCATTTAGTTTCCATTGCAGGGTCGTGCCCTCTTCAATTTATTAAAGGCAAATGGCCTGCTGGCAAAAATAACATGTTTTACTTTCATCGTGCACACGTAAAAATACTGTCAGTGACAGGACGCAATCTGCTCAGGCCAAGCCACACGTGATGAGGAGTCTGAGGCAAAATTTGCATTTCACAAAATGCGCACTTTTCTATACAAATTTAAAGGCTAAGGAGCTGTTTGTCTAATGTTAGCATGGAAAAGTGCGCATTTTGCTAAGTGCGTCAGACCAGTGAAGAGAATGTTCCTTTTTGCAATATAATATTTATGATATTTTAAAAATAAATCTCTCATTTCAGAAACGGCCTCCAGACAATTCCCTTTATGTTAAGACATGCAACAAAAATCCTAAGAAAACAAAATGGTGGTATCATGGTAAGTTTAATTTGCATTATAGAATAGAATTTTATTTATTGCTTTTTCTGTGTGTTTAGTTTGCAGGCGTTATAGGCATAAAATTCGTTACAATAGATTGCTCATATTGAACGTGCAATATTAATTTGTAAAGACGTTTCTTTGTATCATTATGCATTTACATATTTTTTATCTTATCCATATTGAACTCAATGCAGTATCGCTCCATATCAACATTAATCATGGGGACATTTCACGGCACGTAATTTAAGTGATTAGAAAAATCGATTTTACCATTTGCGAATTGGCTTGTATTTGAGATAGATATAAGCTGTTGACAATAAGCACTGAAATCCAAAGTTCGAAATCAAATGTTTGCACTAAACGATATTTCAAACTAGATTACAATCTCAGACATGAGCGACTGAAAGGGAATAAATGCGTGAAAGAGATGAAAGGTTGGCTTAAATTATTTGAATGTCTGATACCGACGATTGTGTGCGAAGACTGCGGAAGATTATTTTAGAATATATTTTGTAGCTATAGCAGCCCTTGAACCAGACTAGTAAACCTCGTTTTAACGAGCTAATTTAGCTGTAAATAAATAAGGCGCAACGCGATTTTAATAATGGCAACTCATTCAAAAGCATACGTGCCTACGTGAAACTCCCAAAAACTCTTTCGAAACTAGTTTAGTTAGGGATTTACTTAGCTACCTCCGTCTCATACGCGTCAGTTTCCCAATTTAAGCCCATATTTGAAATAACGGTTCACTCGTTCCACAGTTCCACACCATCCGTAACATAAAAGTTCTTGCGACTCACGAAGGCGAGTGAGCTTTACTTGTGTAAATCCACGTAACGATAGTGTAATGTCTATTAAAATGTTTGAAAACGAACAGTACACAGCCACCACAAATGTAAAACTCATTCGCCTTCGTGAATTGCAAACCTATACGTATAATAACAAGAACGTGCAATTTCATATAAAGCCTGGTCCGTGAGCACGTAGAATCCCGTCCAATGACCCCAAGCTACCCATCCTTATCGCTCGCGCGTAATTATATTGCTGTCGCGACTGTGCGACGCGCGCCCGCAGTGAGTGTGCGAGCGCGACAGCAACATAATTACGTGCGAGCGACAAGGATGGGCAGCTTGGGGTCATTGGACGGGATTCTACGTGTTCACGGACCAGCCTTTAATAAGCTAATCGTCATTATGCTACCTCGTTAACCAAGCAAAATAATTTATTTTCCAGATGACTCCGTGTAACCCCACCCCGCGTCGCTGTATCGAGCATGGACGATAAAATCTCAGTATGTGATAAGTGTTATAACTGTGCGGTGTGCTATAACGGTGTGTACATACGGGCGTGAGTGCTTCGTCGGCTGGCTGGCTCTCGCAGTGGGCTACCAAGTGCAGTGTCTTGTGTGGGCTGGAACAAACACCTTTACTTTGAGCTGAACGGAGAAAGAACTGCCATATGAATTTAAAAGTGGAAGTATGCTTTGGAAGCAAAATCGTAAGACCTAAAAAAAGCGATGGAAATGCAAATTAAGAAATTAGGAAAGTGTGACACGGATATGGCTGAAGAAACCGACTTAAGGCAGGGTACTCACCTGCCATGTAGCATGTATCGTAGCATGTAACGTAACCAACCTTCAAGTGAGTACGGCTCGTCCACGGTCATCGCGTATCTGGCTGCGAGCTCCTGAATCCTACTGCGAGCCGCCTTTGTGCTCGCAGTGATACCGCCAGTCGGCGGGTCGCTGCGATCTCCCTGCGAACCACGCGCGAGCAGCTTACAGCGGGATCGTGCCTATGTACTCGCTTGATACAGTATCTGATACATTACATGCTACACGGCTAGGTGAGTACCCTGCTTCATGAAATATAAAGCATGCTAAGGATAAAATTGCTTTACGGGCCAGTAGAGTTCAAGTCAAGTGCTCAGACAGTGCTCAAATCAATCTCTAGAGATTCAATTGTGTCCCACACACATTATAGATTTATGGCGAAAGATTAACCGCAAGTTAGAATATAACCACCAGTTACTAATAACTTTGTCTTATGAACAAGGACCACCTTCAGTACTAGGGTTGCCATAATAAAGTTAAACATAGGCTTTATGAACCTGAACACCTGTTGGTATTTGGTCCAAATTTGACTGTATCCAGCCAGCTTACTTACATATTGCTAGGTAATTATTCATAGAAGATCCTAGAGATCTTAAAGATCTGTCTGACCCAGAGACTGGCTAAACTGAATTACCAGATTGGATTTAGTTTTTGGCAACCCTACTTTGAAAAGAAAGATGGCAACTGGTGAAAGAACCTAAACCCTTGCAGCATTGTTAAAATAAGGAATCTGAGTAAATTACAGGTTTAAATTAATTTACCACCTACAAAATTTCATGTCAAGTTTTGTTTGTAACAACTATGAGATGAATATGGAGATTAGTATTACTTAAATGGTGTCTGTTTGGTGCAGGAAACGTAGATATGTGCAACAACTGTGTTCAATGTAAATTGTTTGATTTCTTGTTACTGTTTTGTCGCTTCAAAATACTTAATGGAATGGGATATAATAGAGTAAGTTTTTATCAATTTCGTTGCTTACTATAGTCTGGTATGTGGGCACGTAGAATTTTGTCCAATGACCCCAAGCTACCCATCCTTATCGCTCGCGCGTAATTATATTGCTGTCGCGACTGTGCGACGGGCGCCCGCAGTGAGTGTGCGAGCGCGACAGCAACATAATTTCGCGCGAGCGATAAGAATGGGTAGCTTGGGGTCGTTGGACAAAATTCTACGTGCTTACAGACCGGGCTTTACAAACGTTATATTTTAAATTTTAATGATAGGCCGACTGCGAGAGCCCAGGTTTTGATTCGCAGTCCAAATTGTCTTGCTGGAGTGACACATGGCTGTACTATAATAAATTGAAAGTGATTTAAGATGGCATGTGTATATTATTTTTAAAGTTTCAAAATAATTTGGGCTTGAGTTATTAATTGCAAAACTGTGTAAATTCATTTTCAATGTTTCTCCAAACAACAGGAGCTTCGTGATATTCGCTATAAATTGTTTATTTAAATAGTACAAGCTATTTATGTTGTGACATTTTCACTGGTACACTATTTTCAGTACTTTACAAAATTTTAAATTCCTGTCCAGATTATTATGAATTATTAATAATATGCCTGATTAAATATCACAGCTTGTTAACTTAATAGATTATGACATAATAATGTTAAAAAATATTGATAAAAAAACAAACATCTCAATGCAATATAAATTGAAACTGAACTGAGAATAGTATTGTATTTACTTGTTAAATGAAACAAAATGAAAATAGATTTCTTGTGGACCCTATTTTTACCTAACAGCAATTTTGTTTTACATAATATTTACTTTGCAAAAGACTTAAGAAACTTATTGAGTAAGGTTTGTTATTGTGCTGGCATGCTTCAAGCTAAACACAAAATATGTACTGCTATATTATTTCATACAAACTTAGATTAATAAAACCTAGATAGATAGTCAGTGCACGAAAGGTGAGGCAGATTTTAGTAAGCCAGAATGGCTTACTCGTAAACGTCACATGAACTGTCAAAGTGAAAAATTGGTAAACACGTCCGACGACTTTTAATTAATTAAGACGGTTTATGCTGTGAAAGGGTGTCTAAATTAGAGATNAATAAAATCTTTATCTTCTCTTTCACAATCTATAAAAGTTCATTTGGTCTATTATTAATTATACATGTGCTATGAATGAGGGTTTTCGCGATTGAAAAATCCGCGAGATGGCAATACGTAGACGCGAGGTCCAAATGCTGCATGATTGGTGGATATTTTTACTCTTTTAATAAAGAGTTTGCAATATGTTGCTCTTTTATCTTGTTTGCTCGAATAATGAGTAGGTATTCGAAGTGTGGCCTCCATTTTATCCATCTTTAGCTTCATGGCACTGACATAAGTTAAGCTTTAATAAATAACCAATCATGCAGCATTTGGACCTCACGTCTACGTATTGCCATCTGGCGGATTTTTCAATCGCGAAAACCCTCATTGGCATAGATTATGAGAGACTGGCAACTATACTAGGTTGATATATGTTTCTCACACTTCAACTGGCATTGGATTCAACATCGGTTTCTGACAGTTTTACAGTTATGAGACCATGAATATCAGTTAATGGTCCTAATTATTTTTATTTTATTTACGACCTTCGACCAGTTGGACACTTTAGATAGCTTCTTGTAATAGTGTCAATATCTTTTTAGCTTTTAACGCAAATCTAGTCTTCAAAGCAGTTTAATCGATTTATTTTATTTTCAAAATCGATATTTTATTGTCTATGATGGCCGCAGGAACATCACTATACATGGACTCCCAGCAATAAAGTACGGTAATGCCTCGTACAGATTTTATCGGCAAAAATTATGGAACTTGATAGGTTTTAGACCATGCCACGCACCAAAACGTCCGGAAGTTGTAATAGTATTATAGAATAAACGTTAAAAGACTTATTTATTTAATTTTTCAATGCTTAAGTGTCCATTAGAATGAAAGGGTGCTTAATGTATTAAAAAAAATAGAAAATAATTATGATGGGTTAATGTTTTTGGGCGGTTTTTTAGGCGGTTTCTGACAATGTCCTTTATATCTTCATTTTAATAACTTTATTTTTCATACAAATCGGATTTTATAAAATTTATTTTGTATGAAAATAAAAAATTTAAAATGATGATATCAAACTTCTGACTTCACCATACCATTTATATGCCCATGTTAACATGGGCTAGTGTCGGCTCATATACCCATTTACCTAACACCCTGTAGAAATGTGGGACGTCCACCTACAAGGTGGACCGACGACATCGTAAAGGTAGCAGGGAAGCGCTGGACGCAGGCCGCTACCAATCGATCAAAGTGGAAAGCATTGGGGGAGACCTATGTTCAGCAGTGGACGTCCTATGGCTGAAATGAAGACGATGATGATGATAGAAATGTTTGACGCTCAAGTCATACGTCGCGCACAGCGTTCAATAGGACACTGTAGGCTTAGAAGACCGTCTCCACGTATAAACATGTTTGTATTACGTTGCAGGTGACGTTCATAGGCAACAACATCCCAGTGCATCCGCACGTCTACTCCAACGGCCACATTTGCTTGTCCATCCTCACTGACGACTGGTCGCCCGCGCTCTCCGTGCAGTCCGTCTGTCTTTCCATCGTGTCTATGCTCAGTAGTTGTAAGGAGAAGGTAATAAGAACTAATTTACAATACCCATGATGTTATAGCATAATCATGAAGACTACAAGTTTGCTCGTAGACATTAGCGAGAAACTATAGTCCGGTCCGCGAGCACGTAGAATTTTGTCCAATGACCCCAAGCTACCCATCCTTATCGCTCGCGCGTAATTATATTGCTGTTGCGCTCGCACACCCACTGCTGCCGCCCGTGGCACAGTCGCAAAAACAATATAATTACGCGCGAGCGATAAGGATAGGTAGCTTGGGGTCATTGGACAACATTCTACGTGCTCCGCGACCAGACTTTACTAGCACTTGCTATGAAAATACTAAAAAAATGTATGAATATTCAAGAAATTGTTTGTATTTAAAACCGAACTCCGGCAATTTCTGCCGGAGGTTAAAAAAATGGCATAATCATCAGGTCATTTACCCTCCACTGCAAAAAAATGTCGAATACACAAACGTGGAATGTCGTGACACGTGACCTCAAATGACACGTTAGAACACAATAATCAGCATGGGCGCGTGTCATGTGACGTCACTCTTAGCTGAGCTAATTCTATGCGAAGTTTAAATGCTTGCCCTAATCATCAGGTCATTTACACTCGCGAGCATAAATAAGGAATCACCCTATTTGTTTCTTTCAAAAACTAATTGAAGACAAATAAAAATGGTACCATTTTAAAGGTAATATTATAAACTTTAAATTGATACCACAGATACATACATAGTCATTCAGTTCATGAGATCACTCAGAATAAAACACAAGGGGGTGATTCCATACTTTTGCTCGTAAGTATAGTTTCCACTGCAGGGTCGTACCCTCTTCATTTATCAGAGGCAAAAGGAGGATTTGGTCTGCACTCATTATCCTGGTCAAAATAATATGTTTTTCTTTCATCGTGCACACGTAAACTTTCAGTGACAGACCGCAATCTGCTCTGCGTGAAGAGGTCTGACGCAGAATGTGCGCTTCGCAAAATGCGCACTTTTCTATACAAATGTAAAGGCTAAGGAGCTGTTTGTCTAGCTCTGTTTGCGTCAGACCCGTAAAGAGAATGTTACTTTTTGCAATATAATATTTATGATATTTTTAAAAATAAATCTCTCATTTCAGAAACGGCCTCCAGACAATTCCCTTTATGTTAAGACATGCAACAAAAATCCTAAGAAAACAAAATGGTGGTATCATGGTAAGTTTAATTTGCATTATACACTCAACATCAAATAAATCGCACCTTCCGCGACGCGAACTTTAAAGATTTTCTTCTGACACAATCATGGTGCCCCAACAATATTGGTGTTATTTGAAAGCCCAATAAATATCCTTAAAGAAAAACACATTTAATTTCTTAATAAATGATTAACATATTATACCATAAATGTGACTTGAAAAAAGTTCTCACTTTGGGCTCACCTCTGGGATCAATTAGACCAATTTTTATGGTTATAAACCAAATAATGATCTCACGTGTCCTCTTTAACAGATGAATAGCGATTAATCCCAACTTAACAGTTTTATAGCCATAAAAATTGGCTCAGGCGTAACTAAGTACCTATTTTTTGAAGAAGTGACTTTGGATCCTTAAAGACACATTTTTGGGGTAAAAACCTTTCCTTTAATGAAATGAAGTTTAGAACTAGGCTTTTAAATAGTGCCATTATTGCTGGGATGTGGGGATGCATATGTTTGAAAGTGCTTGTCGCGGGAGGTGCGATTTATTTGATGTCGAGTGTAGAATATAATTTAATTTATTGCTTTTTCTGTGTGTATAGTTTGCAGACGTTATAGGCATAAAATGCGTTACAACAGATAGCTCTTATTGAGCATGCTATACTAATTTTTATGGACGTTTCTTTGTATCTTGTATCATTATGCATTTACATATTTTTTTATCTTATCCATATTGAACTCAATGCAGTATCGCTCCATATCAACATTAATCATCGGGACATTTCACGGCACGTAATTGAAGTGTTTACGGCGACCTTCATATTTGTAGTTGATTAGAAAAATCGATTTTACCATTTGCAAATTGGCTTGTATTTGAGATAGGTACATACAAGCTGTTGACAATAAGCACTGAAATCCAAAGTTCGAAATCAAATGTTTGCACTAAACGATATTTCAAACTAGATTACAATCTCAGACATGAGCGACTAAAAGGGAATAAATGCGTGAAAGAGATGAAAGGTTGGCTTAAATTATTATTACGCTATTCGAAGCCAAAATTAAGTTCAAGAGATGGATAGGTGAATTAACTTACTCAGAAACCGAAAACCTTTTAATTAATTAGAACTTTTTAGGAACCACAGACAAAAAAAAACAAACACATGAACACACAATATGCTGGTGTTCTAATGTTACGCACTGTTTTATTTTATTTATTTTTGGTTTATTCTTTCCCTTTTCCTTTTTTTTTTGTTTTGTTTATATAGACTGTTTCACTACACTTAGGTATAGCTGAACTGTACCGCGCTGTGCCAGTCACTTTAATTTTGCAAACTGCACTGTTTGGGCCACCAAGATACAGGCTATGCCTAGTTTGGGGCCCACTGTTATTGATATACATCTTGCTCTTTTTTCTTACTGTTATTGTTAACACATCTTGCCTTTATTATTTTGTAATGCAAAATGTAACCTGTGCCTATAAATACTTTTTTCATTTTCATTTTCATTTTTTTTTTTTTCAAATTATTTGAATGTCTGATACCGACGATTGTGTGCGAAGACTGCGGAAGATTATTTTAGAATATATTTTGTAGCTATAGCAGCCCTTAAACCAGACTAGTAAACTTCATTTTAAAGAGCTAATTCATCTGTAAATAAATAAGGAGCAACGCGATTTTCATAATGGCAACTCATTCAAAAGCCTACGTGGAACTCCCAAAAACTTTCGACATCTTTCGAAACAAGTTTAGTTAGGATTTACTTAGCTACCACCGTCTCTTACGCGTCAGTTTCCCAATTTAAGCCCTTATTTGAAATAACGGTTCACTCGTTGCACACCATCCGAAACATAAAAGTTCTTGCGACTCACGAAGGCGAGTGAGCTTTACTTGTGTAAATCCACGTAACGATAATGTAATGTAGATTAAAACTTTTGAAAACGAACAGTAGTTAGCCACCACAAATGTAAAACTCATTCGCCTTCGTGAATTGCAACACCTATACGTATAATAACAAGAACGTGCAATTTCATATAAAGCCTGGTCCGTGAGCACGTAGAATCCCGTCCAATGACCCCAAGCTACCCATCCTTATCGCTCGCGCGTAATTATATTGCTGTCGCGACTGTGCGACGCGCGCCCGCAGTGAGTGTGCGAGCGCGACAGCAACATAATTACGTGCGAGCGACAAGGATGGGCAGCTTGGGGTTGGGGTCATTGGACGGGATTCTACGTGCTCACGGACCAGGCTTTAATAAGCTAATCGTCTTCATGCTACCTCTTTAACCAAGCAAAATAATTTCTTTTCCAGATGACTCCGTGTAACCCCACCCCGCGTCGCTGTATCGAGCATGGACGATAAAATCTCAGTATGTGATAAGTGTTATAACTGTGCGGTGTGCTATAACGGTGTGTACATACGGGCGTGAGTGCTTCGTCGACTGGCTGGCTCTCGCAGTGGGCTACCAAGTGCAGTGTCTTATGTAGGCTGGAACGAACACCTTTACTTTGAGCTGAACGGAGAAAGAACTGCCATATGAATTTAAAAGTGGAAGTATGCTTTGGAAGCCAAATCGTAAGAAAGACCCAAAAAGAAGCGAGCAAAAATTTGCCAAGTGTGATACAGATGTGGCTGAAGAAACCGACTTAACATAAATAATATAAAGCATGTTAAGGATAAAATTGCTATATGGGCTAGTAGAGTTCAAGTCAAGTGCTCAGACAGTGCTCAAATCAATCTCTAGAGATTCAATTGTGTCCCACACACATTAAGATTTATGGCGAAAGATTAACCGCAAGTTGGAATATAACCACCAGTTAGCAACTAATAATTTTTCTTATGAACAAGGACCACCCTCAGTACTAGGGTTGCCATAATAAAGTTAGACATAGGCTTTATGTATACTTCTTGTTATTTGGTCCAAATTTGACTGTATCCTGCCAGCTTACTTACATATTGCTAGGTAAATATTCATAGAAGATTCAAGTGATCTTGAGAATCTGTCTTGTCACCCAGAGACTGGCTAAACTGAATTACCAGATTGGATTTAGTTTTTGGCAACCCTGCTTCGAAAAGAAAGATGGCAACTGGTGACAGAACCTAAACCCTTGCAGCATTGTTAAAATAAAAAAAATTCTGAGTAAGTTACAGGTTTAAATTTACCACCACTTCTATGAGATGAATATGGAGATTAGTGTTACTTAATGGTGTCTGTTTGGTGCAGGAAATGTAGATATGTGCAACAACTGTGTTCAACGTAAATTGTTTGATTTCTTGTTACTGTTTTGTCGCTTCAAAATACTTAACGGAATGGGATATAATAGACTAAGTTTTTATCATTTTCGTTGCTTACTATAGTCTGGTCTGTGAGCACGTAGAATTTTTGTCCAATGACCCCAAGCTACCCATCCTTATCGCTTGCGCGTAATTATATTGCTGTCGCGACTGTGCGACGGGCGCCCGCAGTGAGTGTGCGAGCGCGATAATAATTACGCGCGAGCGATAAGGATTGGTAGCTTGGGGTCATTGGACAAAATTCTACGTGCTCACAGACCGGGCTTTACAAACGTTATATTTTAAATTTTAATGATACGCCGACTGCGAGAGCCCAGGTGTTGATTCGCAGTCCAAATTGTCTTGCTGGAGTGACACATGGCTGTACTATAATAAATTGAAAGTGATTTAAGATGGCATGTGTATATTATTTTTAACGTTTCAAAATAATTTGGGCTTGAGTTATTAATAGCAAAACTGTGTAAATTCATTTTCAATGTTTTTCCAATCAACAGGAGCTTCAAATAGTACAAGCAATTAATGTTGCGACATTTTCACTGGTGCACTATTTTCTGTTACTTTACAAAATTAAATTCTTGTCCAGATTATTGTGAATTTGAATTATTATTAATATGCCTGATTAAATATCACAGCTTGTTAACTTAATAGATTATGACATAATAATGTTAAAAAATATTGATAAAAAAACAAACATCTCAATGCAATATAAATTGAAACTGAACTGAGAATAGTATTGTATTTACTTGTTAAATGAAACAAAATGAAAATGGATTTTTTGTGGAACCTATTTTTACCTAACAGCAATTTTGTTTTACATAATATTTACTTTGCAAAAGACTTAAGAAACTTATTGAGTAAGGTTTGTTATTGTGCTGGCATGCTTCAAGCTAAACACAAAATATGTACTGCTATATTATTTCATACAAATTAAATATCTTGTTACTATTCTTTGATGTTACACAATTCTGGAGTCTGCCCGGTAGATGGCTAGTCATAAATTGAAATTAATATAAAAAGACACTAGTAAAATGTGTGTTGTAAATATAAATACTGGTATTTTTAGGGTTCCGTAGCCAAAATGGCAAAAACGGAACCCTTATAGTTTCGTCATGTCCGTCTGTCCGTCTGTCCGTCTGTCCGTCTGTCCGTCTGTCNGCCAGAATGGCTTACTCGTAAACGTCACATGAACTGTCAAAGTGAAAAATTGGTAAACACGTCCGACGACTTTTAATTAATTAAGACGGTTTGTGCTGTGAAAGGGTGTCTAAATACATCAGAAAAACTAAAGAAAGTGACCAGTGTTACATTTCATAAGTAAGTACTACGATTCGACGCGTATTTTGCTTGAATTTGGCTTTCAAAAATTAAATACGGGAATGATACCAGTAACAAGAAAATTTATTTCCCAATTGTTCGCCGTACAAATACACTTCCTTTTTTATGAAATCGAGACTTTTCAGTCGATTTATCTTATTGTAATTAGGTAGGTACTTTGAATTCAATAAATAAGTAAGTACATGATGCGTTTTGTTTTTGTTAGTTATAAAATAATTAAAAACGTATTAAAAATTTCCCTACTTTCGGGAAAATCGCCTTCACTGTCTACACTCCCCAACAAAATTGACACTAATGACATAAGATTTTTGCCTCACTCTTGACGAAGCGTTTGTATGAAGACTATCCATCTAGGTTTTATTAATCTAAGCATACAAATTAAATATCTTGTTACTATTCTTTGATGTTACACAATTCTGGAGTCTGCCCGGTAGATGGCTAGTCATAAATTGAAATTAATATAAAAAGACACTAGTAAAATGTGTGTTGTAAATATAAATACTGGTATTTTTATATTTATATAATTTTGTCTATAATTTTGAAATGATCTTAGTCACTTGTGTAATTCACATATATGTATAGTTGGCATTTCTTGATTCTCTTTCAACCACTATTGAAAGACATTTTCAAATATGTATATCTACTTAAACAGAATTGTTATGTACTGATTACCATATGAAATATTACATAAGGTGAAATATATTTGTATACCGACGTTTTTAAACAACTGTAATATGAAATGTTTAACGAAACTAAAACCGGGATGGAAGGTCAATTACTCATTATGTACCAGACGAGTTTTGAAAACCTATACACAGTGCTTTAAATACATATATCGTGGTTATAATATTCTCTTATGTATGTTAATGGTTTATATGGTTCAATAAAATGTATACAATTGTTCATATCCTTGTTCCATCCCAGGTTAATATTTGTTCTTTTATTGTAAACATTTTGTACGGGTGCTATTCTTATATTGGAAAATTTACTCATTTTAAATATGATTTCATTTATTTCTATGCAATGTGGTATATTTTCAAACAAATTATAAAGATTAAAAACCATTAGACTAGCGAAACATTCCTGTATTATTAATAGAAAATTTGTTTGTGACACATTTCATTAAAGAATTAATTTACAGAAAGATTTGAAATGCATTGCAATTGTGTATTAAAAACGGAACCTGCTTAATTTATTGAAATAAAAATATAGTTAACAATACTTTTGTGGTTTCATTAATTAAAAAACGTGAAATCTATTTATTATTTTTTTATTTATTTACTAAAATATTTTTAATTATGCAATAACATAATTATTTACAATCTGGAAAATACTTAAAATAGACAAAATGTTTTAATTAGAAACACCTCAATAAATGATATCTGTTAAATTGTACAAAACAATAATCTGTGTAACTGAAAATCAGGAGTTTAACCAGTTGACCAGCTATAAAAACTTACAAAATATCATTTCAATGTTATGGGTAATTCATTGCAAGTCTGATAAATATATTAAATAAATTAAAAAATAAAAGCAATAAAAAAACAAAACAATATGCACAAACAACACTTCAATAACTTAATAATAATAATAGGAGATGATATTTACAATAGAACCGGTCAATACATTTATCAATATACTGAATCTAGATAGCAAGGCATCTAACACTAATAACTGTCATTTAGTGCCTAAAACAAGTTGTTCTATAGATTGCCGATTATGTTAATATTCACATAAATTTAAATCTATCACTAGGTGAGAAAATATTTCTGCTTTATACATAAACTCTATTTAAATACATACAAATTAGCTGATTTACATAATTTATTTATTACCGTCACATTCAATTCCTAACAAGCCAAAAACATCTCACAGCCCTGCCAACGTCTACTTGCTTAATTTTAAATTTTTAAACACAACCGACAATACTGAACATTACCATTTAGGAATTTATTAAATGTAATTAAGTTTAATTAAAACATGGAAAGGTATATAACAGTCATTAGGTAATTCACACCTAATCCTAAAATTGTACACGAGAGATACGCTCAACATATTCAACCCTCTCTTACGAACATTCAACAACATTCCATTACAACAGGAGCAAGTCACAATACCCATTAGCAAACTTGGCACTAAGGCAATGCTGACAAAATCTTTGGCATTTTTTGCAAATAAAAGTCATGATCGTGCCTAGACACTAATATTCCATCAGTTACTTTAACATTTTTATCGGATGAGTAATCAATAAAATCTCCTTTAGCTGTTGTCATTTTACCATTCACAGCCTTTATTATAGCATCTCCAGCGCATAAATCCCATTTCTTGATGGCTGTAGCGTGGAGGTAGACATCGTAAGTACCGTTGACAACTCCCATGACCTTGAAGCCTGCACCAGCAGCAGAGGTGACAGTTGTCTTGTCTCCAAATGCTTCTTTTGCTATCTCAGCAACTTTCCCAGGGTGTGAGCGGGACACAACTACTCTTGGATGGTCTTTATTCTCTTCTTGCTGAAATTAGTTATTAAAATGTTTGAGAATACAGCTAATAATAAGCTAAATTGACTTGATGCAGGCTGCTACCAATCGATCAACGTGGAAAGCATTAGGCTGCAGCATCCTATGGCTGAAATGATGATGATGATGAAATTGACTTATGAATTAAAATCATGTTTTTAGTTATTAAATGATTAATGAAATAATTTTACAACTCACAGGGGGGACATTGGCTATGTTGCTTGAAGTTTTCTTCGTAAACCAACCCCAATAAGTTTGTGGAGGGAATGGATAGTGGATCACACCAATGATTGGGACACCTCGGATTGCCACACACACCATAGTAGTCACATATTGGTACAAGGACTCTGTAATAATAAATAAATTACATGTTATCAGCTAGATAAATCATATCAGTACTAATTCTTGAATAATAGAATATTGATTGTATAACAGAATGCCGAGCTGGTAGTCAAAAATTGAATATTTCGACAGGACGTGTAAATGTCCCAATGGCGCCTACATAAATAGAGTTTCAATTTACATAAACCTGCTGTATACTGCTTATGAAGCAATAAATTATAATGCTTATGATACTTTAGAATGGTCGTACCTGTATATTCTTGTGTCGCATCGAGTGGGTCGATCCAGATCGTCACATCCTTAGCAAATACGTGCTCATCATTCAAGATATCAATCACTTTATGTCCTGGAAGCAAGGCTTCAGTATCCAGCAGCTCTTGGTGCTCACAATCTGAGTCAGCTTTAGAATGCTCTTCAGACACAATAGACAACTTAGGAAACGTATTCTTCAAACTAAAATACATAGCACAATGTGAAGCGTAGTCAGCATCAGTAACCGGATCGTTTGCGCCTTCCTGCGTCTTCCCTTTACTTTTCACGTTCAGCTCGTGGTTCTTCCCTTCTATTACTTTCTTACCACCACGTTCGGCTGCGTGGATTGATGCTTTTAATAAGCTTTTTAGATTTACGAGATCACTTTTATCGGTAGGAAAATTCGAGCCCCCCGATCGCCAATAAATTATCAAGAATAATATGAATGCCAACGTAAAACATGCGAATTTATTTACTCTTAAAGTTCCTCCGAAATTCATTGTGGATTATTAAAATTTGTTGTTTTCTTGTTTTTAATTGATAAAACGAAAACACAAAAATAAATTGTGATTATTTTCGTTCTTCTTCTTCTTCTTCTTCATTTATTGATGGCGATGGACTTGTGTTTTTTCGCCACTGGGGGCACACTGTTCCGGTTTTCAGGTGGAAAATTGACAAGTAATCTGTCACTTTTCTTTTTTATAACCCTACAATACCACCACTTCTAATGAGCGGAATGAGCTCATGTTTGAGCTAACTAGGCGAATCCGATACGATTATTCCGAACGCAAATATTTACATTCTATTCCCGAAATTTTGTCTATGCCTTTCAGTTGTCACCTGTCTGTCTGGCTGGCTGTATGTCATTGTCATTAGTGTCAGTGATAATAAAAGTGGTGTCGGTGGTGTGCGGTTCGCTTTTCCTTCCTTTTTTATTTCTTGTAATTCAGTGATAGTAACAATAAAATTTACATTGGTATTTTTAAAATTCCAATTAGTTCACAAAATACATAAAATGATTTTGTTGGACCTTTACGACACGGTGGGTAAAATCTTAAATACAAATCTCATGTATCGTGTGATTCATTGATTGATTTAACCCATAAAATTTTATTGCAGGCCAGTTGGTTTACCCTTGTAATAGCTTTACAAGTAGTTGTCATTTCTACTTATTTTCTGTGGTTGAAGAAAAAAGGTAATAAGAAGTATGACCCGCTTTGTAATGGTACACCGGTGGAGTGGTCGCCGCTGCCGTTGATTGAGCACGACGTGGTGGTAGAGGAGCCTCCACTGATGGGAAAAATCGACGAGGATGTGTTAAACGTTGGTGCTACTAGTTTCCTGTGCCTAGACAAGGATGAGGGTATTTTAGAGAACGCGTTGAAGACATTAGATAAGTATGGTGTTGGTTCCTGTGGGCCCCGTGGGTTCTATGGCACGATCGACGTGCACTTAGAGCTGGAAGAGCGCCTGGCCAAGTTCATGGAAGTAGAGGAGACGATACTGTACTCGTACGGATTTTCAACCATCGCTAGTGCTATTGGCGCCTATGCTAGACGAGGAGACATTATATTTGCGTAAGTTTATCATTTTGAATGTTTAAAGTTGCTAAAAATTAATAAACAAATAATAAGTTTTCTCATATGAACTCTAGGCACCTGTAAATTAGGTAGGTACAAGGAACTATACAGGGCAGACAAACTGCTATGATTTATACTGGTTGCTTAGAAAGTACATCCTAGTTATCATTTAGCTTCAATTAATAACAATATTGATTAATAATATTTTTCATTTTATTTAAATACAACAAAAAATATACTTTGTACCAATTTGCAGGTGCACTCTCATTAGGTGATTTAATGCCTTCCTTTCTATCTACATCATTGACGATAAATATTCCTAATTTTTCAGTGACGAAAATGTCTGGTTTGCTATACAAAAAGGCATTGATGCATCTCGTAGTACTGTCCGTTACTTCAAACACAATGACATGGACCACCTCGAGGAACAATTATCAGCTGCCACCAAGCGCAAGGAACTAAATTCACGTCGACGAGCATTCCTCATCGCTGAGGCTATTTACTACAACACCGGAGAGATGTGCCCGTTGAAAAGGCTCGTAGAGTTAGCTAGGAAGTACAAGCTGAGAATTATTCTGGACGAGAGCTTGAGCATTGGGGTAAATATTTTTTATGCTTATATTTCATCGTAAAAACAAACCAGTCCAAAAACTTGCTGTTATAAGGAAAAATAGTCATCAATTTTCCACATGCCTTTGAATATAAAGTAGGTATGTAGGTATGTTCTTCTTAACAACTTAGATTTGTGAGGCTATTTTAATACCTGCACTGTTTTCAATTGGATGGAACATGCATGTTTGTGGTTCTACATACAAACACAAACAATGATCCTAAATTAGCAGAATGATGCTGATTAAACTGTTCAACACACGAATCTTACATCAATGTTTGCTTACACATATAATTGAAATAATATATGAGTAGGCCAAGCTTCATACTGTCTTTAAAAAATCCATTTTTGTTCACAAAATGTTCATCAATCAAACTTTTCACATGCAAAGTAGCACCTATTACATAAAGTATCTCAATGATTTGCTTGAAGTGCCTCTATAATATTTACTTTTGGTCAAGCATAGATGGGGCTCGAATCAAGATAGGGCACTCTCATAAGATTCTACGATTCTACCTTAATCAGTGAGTAACCAACCATATCATTATAGGTACTCGGAAAGCACGGGCGCGGTTTGACAGAGCACTTCAACGTGCCTCGCGACGAGGTGGACCTGATCGTAGGCTCGTTGGAGCACTCTTTCGCGACCATCGGAGGCTTCTGTGCTGGCTCGCACTTTATTATCGAGCACCAGCGACTTGGAGGACTCGGTGAGAAGATATACTTGACATAAATAGAGAAACACGTGTCTAAACTTATTTATACCTGTTCATTAACGTACCTAATTTATAGGACAGGAGGATTTTTTTAGTCCGCGATACATAAGGTATTTACACGCTACACAGTTTCCAAAAAACGCAGCAGACATAATTTCTTTTTTTATGAAAAATGAAAGCTACTTTAACGACGTAGAAGATTGTAAGTTAATGCCTTGAATGGCTCAAGGTTGCTGAGAAGTGCCTTCGTAATTTGCGTAACATTGCATCGGGTTTACAAGAGGCACAAAAAGTTTAGTGACAATGATTAATAAAAGTCTATGGCACGGCCTACACCCAGAAAACTACATTATTCTAAAAGGATGTGGGTATTCACCATAGAGATATATGTAGAGAGATGCCAAATAATGCGATGACTTCGAAACTCAGTGTCGCATTTGAAATCCACACACACAAAATAATCAAAATATGTGCTCATTATCCACTGCGGTATCAGTACTCAACGTTCGAATCATATTTGGTAAAACGCAAACAATGTAAACTGTTTATTGATGACCTACGCTGAACTGTCCCACCAAACTCAATGACAGGGGGGCGCTACCATCGTTCAACTATGTGGTTTCCAACATGGCAAAAATCTGAACCAGCGATCCGGTATTGACGGTGGCGCCCCACTGTCAATGTCATCGACAGGACAGTCCAGTATTTTGGAACTATACATTATGACGTCGCTGTCATCATTGCTTTCACGAGCAATGTGTTCTGTTTTTGGGCATATTGCTGCGACACCGGCCCCGCCCCCTTGTCACATCTCGCTTTAGTTTCTGTGATCTGTATTCACCATCTTATAACCTTTTTTTTTATTCCAGGTTACTGCTTCAGTGCCTCCCTGCCTCCCATGCTGACGCAAGCCGCCATCGACGGATTGAACAGGATTGAGAACAATCCGTCTATCTTGACTGAATTGGAAGAAAACTCACGGAAACTTAACAAGTAAAATACTCTATCTTTATACAAAGTAAAATAGTGCTATAACACCATTTTTAGTATCTTTCTAAAGTGTAATAAAAATTGGCCAAAACTATAAGGGTTCCGTTAAGGTTAAAAAAAAACTAAAAACGATTAGGCCAAAGCGAAGCATAACAACTGATATTCCACTTCAATGGCTCAGTATGATCGTAATAGCACTGATAAAAGATTAGGGCTAAGTCATTTCAGTACTTGGGATTCTTGTGCAATCGGCTTTTATTACATTGTTATAGTCTGTTTCACCTAAGATGATCCGTATGACACTTCAAGGTTATCCATATTACGCATACTGTATATGCAGAATATTTTTGAAAAAATATTTGTATTGTATTAGCAATATAATAAAAAAAAATTAACCACTTGTCTTGAAATATATAGTAAAATCTGAGTCTATTGATTATATTTTAATTAAATACGATGTAATAATATTTTTTATTTAATGTACGCAATGTGTGAAACGGAATAGATTTAGTGCTGGGGTATTTGTTGTATAACAAAATCGATTACAAAATAGATTCATTAATCGATTGCAGTGAATACTTAATTATTAAAAACATCACAAAAGTCAACTATATTTTTCGATTGTTGACTTTAATAAAAACATTGAAAATAAATTATTAGTTTTTAATTTAAAGAAATAGAGCCAGTACTTTTTAGGAAACGTTTTTTTGAACACGAAGTCCATGGAATTTGAATATTATCAATAAAAAAATATTACAAAAATATTTGTAATAAAAAAAACATGTTTTTTGTTGAATGACACCTATACAAAATATTTCTCTAAAAGTAGGTTTTACTAACTCTTAGAAAAGAATCGATAGATAAATCGCTATGGTTTAGTTATGTGACATCTCTATAACTTTTAAACTCGAAACGTCATACGGATCATCTTACGTGAAAAAGACTATAAACCCACAATGTAATTGTTTGTTGCCCCAAATAAAAAGAGAAAGATTGAGAGCATATCAAATGTTTCGTGTTAGTCACCTCACAATTTAACATCTGTACTTTCTACATGACGCAATGAATAAATTTATTTATTTATGAATAGAACTGTAGCACCAATTACACTAGTTCAGAATAACATTTAAGAACTTATAAACAATTTAACTTAAAGTACGGCCAACTAGCAGCGATACAAAAGGTCGATACGACTGTCGAGTTGACAATATATTCTGTCTCTTCCCATCTTGTGTATTTGTCGTAATGTCTCGTTCTCCCGCCAAAATATGTCAAAGTCAGACGGGTTCACCCATGACATTGGGTTTGTTTACATTTGGTATCGTTTCTCGTTGGCCGTACTTTAGGAAAACTACATGAATTATAGTGGGCAGACCCTTACACTTATTTCATACTTTCCAGGGCCTTATCAACACTAAAGCACTTCACATTCCGAGGCGACGAGATCTCACCGATCAAGCACATCTACCTCAAAAAGGACCTCACGGATCGCTTGAAGCACTCTTATCTCCGGAACATTTCCAACTATTGCCTGGAAAGAGGAGTGGCCTTCGCAGTGGCTGCTTACTTGAGGGACGTAGAACATAACTGTCCGGAGCCATCCATCAGGATAGCATCCAGTAGGAAACTGAACGATGTAAACATATCACTGCTCTGTAAGTTGCTGGATGAAGCGTATGAGAAAGTCGGCCCGAGACCTGATCTGCAACCGGTGTAAGTAAAGTTCGTTATTTTTAGTAGTAAACTTTGTATAGCAGTTTAATATTACTGTTGGTAATAAAATAACTTAATAACAAAGGATGTTATTGCTGTTTTTTTTTTTTTTTTTACTTTTCCGTCTCATGCAGTGGAAAAAGGCAATAAATTGTGGAGGTATCTACCTCAGTTACACTGTGAAATACCTAAATACAATCATCAGAAAGCGTTTTTTTGAACCAATTTTACCGACCATATTTGATTGGATACGATTTCTTTCTTGAAAGTTTCAAAAATATGTCTCTAGATTATTTGACAAATATATGTAATTAAGTTTGTGTGTTGTTAAATAAAATACTAAATACAGCTGCTATATAAAGTTTATTATTATTATAAAATACATTTTTAAAAAAGTACATACCTTATTTTTGTTAATTATTATTTTCTTAGGCTTAAAAACTGAGTCGAAACATTGAAATTACTTTTTAATTTACATTTTTATGTCGCAAATGAGATTCTCTCAAAACTTATTTGATATGTTGACGAGACAATAATTTCTTAATTTTTGTGTAGTTTGTAAGTTTTGTAACTGCCATTTTCGTCCAGCGGCCAAAATAAATACCAAATTACTGCAGAATTATGAACCAAAAAGAAACAACATATCTTACTGTTTTTCACCGCGTTAGAAAAATGCATACAGTATTAAATTTAATGGACCACGTAATAACGAGTTTTTACGCTTGAATCGTGGTGGAAGTGTTTTTTCAGTTGGAAGGACGATGGCATATCAAGCTATGTGGTATCATAATATAGATTTAATAGGTGAGATTTTTCAACAACAATGTATCTTGAAACTTTGAAGTGCTGGTTCACGATTTATTCATTTGTCTCAATCTAAATTTTAGGAGACGTTTAAAAAAGCCTGCTGTATGCATTTTTGATATGTTGTTACCCAAGAGCATAGACGAAATAGAGGAATTGATAAATAAATTGTTAATAGTTTATAATTGTTGATAGCTTTTAGTTCAAATTAAGGCCCACAATACATAGGATTAGGCACCGCAAAATGTTATTAATTATTATGTATTGCTATGTTTATCCTCTTAATTATAATTAGCAAGTATTATTGTACACTGCATTTGTAGAGATTCAAATAATTATAAATAGTTTTTATGCCTGATAATTTATTAGCCAATTCCTACTTAAGCTATTAGAATGCCATAAATTCCTACATTCCTATAAATATTACGGTTTTATCTTTACTCCAAATGACACATGGTTACTTCAAATAAATAGTACGATCGATTTGAAAACTGTCTTCTTCCACAACCTTAGTGTCTTTAAATCGAGATAAAATAAAACTTAATAAACATAAATTAATTAATAAATTACCTGCTTCTGCGATTGACCATCTCATCGGTGATTCCAAGCTGATGTACGATGACTCATGAATGTTCAATAAAATATTATTATCTAGACATGTGGTAGCGTGCCCAGCCAAGTTCAAGTAACAGAACTGGCGAGCAGCACCGAGTGTAATATTACACGAACCATTTGGTACTACTCACTCGAATTTTCAAGACACTAAGGAGCTTGGGAAGACAGAAATTGGGATCTAACAAACTTAGATGAATTTATTTATTTAATAACAAATAGCTAGAATATTGCAAAGTTACTTACGTTAGTTAATGATCACGTTAACGTGATTCGTAGGCCTTATTAAATGCGTGGTATTAATGCAATAGTAAGATATTCCTAAATGCAACTCGATAGTACATAACAGTTATTATAAAAATACATAATTAAGGAAACGTGTTCATCTCATTGTTTAAGGTGCTATAGCAATAATATACCTGGAAGCTTATTTTAAAGGCATTAGAGTTCATATTCGCCTACAAATCAGCACAAATCGTATAGAATTTGTGTAATTTTTGCAACTTTTCGCATACAGATTGGATTTCTAGTGCTTTGAAAATAAGACTCCTTTTTAACCGATCGAAATTATGTGTAACAACAATTTTTATCATAAAATAATGTAATTTATCCTTAACAAAACTAGCGTACTTGTATTGTATTCAATTTAAAACATTTTTAAATAGCTTAAGAAAAATAATTATGTGCACAATAGACTGCTCTCTTAATTTTGTTTAATTTATATTTATTGTAATAATATTCAGTATTTATTAATTTATATGCTTCAAAAAAACAACAATATAGTTTTAATAATATTTATTCTTAGTCGTTCCTCTAGCATTATTACTTACTAAGTAAATAAACAAGCGTTTAAACCAAATTGTTACCTATTGTTAAATGATTTAAGGTTCACTTGGAAATAATATTTCGCTTAATTATGAGAAACAAATGCTAAAAGTAGTTTTCTATGGTAACAAGCATTTTTAAAGCAAAGCAAAGCATTTATATACCTAATATAAAGATTTATTGCATTTTAATGCTTCCTACGTTATTTTAAATAATATCTAATGGTAACTTAAGTATTTTATTATATGGTAACATTGCGAATTCGTGAGACAAGTCTCACGAATAATTTTATTAAATTAAGTACATTAATGCACACCAGTGGCTTTTTCGTTACAATATAATAAATATTTTTAATTATTCAAAGGAGTTTTACTGTTAATGTTATTATATTATTTTAATATTGTTCCCATTATTGAACACAATATCTGGTGGTTATTTAGTACTGGCAACACCAACATTCTGTGTACAATGAAACCACTGACTAGACTGTTATGTTACTGAAAGCTCCTTAATGCTTTTCCTAATGCATCATTTGCCTTAACTGCTAAAAGTTCAATTTTATTACTAATAGTGGAATTTGTAGATTTTTCTACAATTTAAATGCCTATTACAATTAAATATGCTGTATAAAAGTCTACAAATTCCACTTTAGTTACTAAATCTTGTAAACTTAGTGTGTGGGGGCAGTGACTTCTCTTAATATTTATTGAATTCATTCAGGATCCTAGTGCTTACCAAGCCACTACCTACTGTAATTGTGCGAATTCGGTCCAACAAAGGCACAATAAACATCCGTTCAAATCCTTATTTGTTCCCAACACCTACTTGTTGAGACAAAAAATTCACATCAAGTTGCACCGTTACTCATCGGTCACACTGTATATTGTAACCTGTATTTTCTTACCGTAGGCTTTTGATTATTTATTATGTATTTTGATTTTTAATGCATTTTATACATTGTTTTTTATAACGAAGTTTTTTTTAACCTGCTATTAAAGGTACTGTGAACCAATAACAGTGTGACTAGTCTAGTCGCCGAGCACGTAGAATTTTGTCCAATGACCCCAAGCTACCCATCCTTATCGCTCGCGCGTAATTATATTGCTATCGCGACTGTGCGACGCGCGCCCGCAGTGAGTGTTCGGACAAACTTCTACGTGCACGGAGACCGGGCTTTAGATGGGATTTTCCCAACAAGTAAGTGTTACTCGTTTCGTTGTGACTCGTTGGGAAAAAGCGCTTGAATCGCTGAAACCTCAATTTCCCTTTCACTTGGGGAGCAACTCATCAGCCATATGGCAGTACCCCACACTCCTCTGTAACTCGGTCTCATCAGGCGCGTGTATCGGCTTCCGGATCTCGATCAGGCGGCGGTCGGTCTCTAAGGCTTGGTTCTTATACTGCAGGTCCTTTGTCACCCGCTGGTGGTGGTTGTACATGCCGTGGTAGGTCGTCCTGGAAAATGACATGGAACAAAACAAATAAATTGATTTGAAACAGAAATGTATTATTGTGATCTGGTATTTTACAGTAGGCCACAGTTTCAGCTACCCATTACACGTCATAGCATCTCGTTCTATCGCAAAGATTTACCATTGAATGAAAGCGAAAGAAAACACGGAAATGGGGAGTTAGAACTGTGGCTCACTGTACTTCTGCTTGCTTTGACGCCTGTTTTATTGCACATTATTGAATGATCAAACGANAATTATAATTATCAAGTATTATCGTACACTGCATTTGTAGAGATTCAAATAATTATAAATAGTTTTTATGCCTGATAATTTATTAGCCAATTCCTACTTAAGCTGTTAGAATGCCATATTTTCCTACATTCCTATAAATATTACGCTTTTATCTTTACTCCAAATGACACATGGTTACTTCAAATAAATAATACAGATCGTCACAAAAATCTGTCTTCCTGCAAGTAAAATTATATTTGTGTCTTTAAATCACGAATAAATTGGGCATGTTTCATCTTAGCTCCATCACGTGAGCAGTGACTTGGGTCTCATATAAACAGACGCAGAAAATATTCTTTAGTTGTGTAAACCAAGTGATACGACTGCAACGTTAATTGCCTCAAATATGCATTAAAATATGGCATACTTATTATGAATTTCTCTTGTCTTTGAGGAAGCTGTAGAGATACATAGTGGGACAGGCCTAATTAAAATTTGATTTATAAGGCTGGAACTTATATCTCTGATATAATATTATGTATACCCATCTCATTGGTGATGCTTCAAGCTTGTTCTTTAAAAAACTATTCACTCGTCTTAGAGAAACTTTAAATGACAGTGGGAAGACAGAAATTGGGATCTAACAAACTTAGATGAATTTATATTTAATAACAAATAGCTAGAATATTGCAAAGTTACTTACGTTAGTTAATGATCACATTAACGTGATTCGTAGGCCTTATTAAATGCGTGGTATTAATGCAATAGTAAGATATTCCTAAATGCAACTCGCTAGTACATAGCAGTTATTATAATAATACATAATTAAGGAAACGTGTTCATCTCATTGTTTAAGGTGCTAATAGCAATAATATACTGGAAGCTTATTTATGAAGCATTAGAGTTCATATTAGCGTACAAATTCATATAGAATTTGTGTAAACTTTGCAATTTTTCTCATACAAGTTGGATTTCTAGTGCTTCGAAAATAAGATTCCATTTTAACCGATCGAAATTATGTGTAACATCAATTTTTATCATAAAATAATGTAATTTATCTTTAATATAACTAGCGAACTTGTATTATGAATAAAATAGTAGGTTCAACTTTTTTTAAATAACTTAAGAAATATGTGCACAATAGTCTGCTCTCTTAATTTTGTTTAATTTATATTTATTATAATAATATTCAGTATTTATTTATATGCTTCAAACAAACAACAATATAGTTTAAATAATAGTTATTCTTAGTCGTTCCTCTAGCATTATTACTTACTAAGTAAATAAACAAGCGTTAAACCAAATTGTTACCTATTATTAAAAGATTTAAGGTTCTAATTCACTTGGAAATAATATTTCGCTTAATTATGAGAAACAAATGCTAAAAGTAGTTTTCTTTGGTAACAAGCATTTTTAAAGTAAAGCATTTATATACCTAATATAAAGATTTATTGCATTTCAATGCTTCCTACATTATTTTAAATTATTATCTAATGGTAGGTAACTTAAGTATTTTATTACATGGTAACATTGCGAATTCACGAGACAAGTCTCACGGTATCTAGCGAATAATTTTAAATTAAGTACATTAATGAACACCAGTGGCTTTTTCGTTACATTATAATAAATATTTTTAATAATTCAAAGGAGTTTTACTGTTAATGTTATTATATTATTTTAATATTGTTCCCATTATTGAACACAATATCTGGTGGTTATTTAGTACTGGCAACTTTCAACATTATGTGCACAATGAAACCACTGACTAGACTGTTCTATGTTACTGAAAGCTCCTTAATGCTTTTCCTACTGCATCATTTGCCTTAACTACTGCTAAAAATTCAATTTTATTACTAATAGTGGAATTTGTAGATTTTTCTACAATTTTTAAATGCCTATCTATACATTTAAATATGCTGTAGAAAAATCTACAAATTCCACTTTAGTTACTAAATCTTGTAAACTTGGTGTGTGGGGGAGTGACTTCTCTTAATATTTATTTAATTCATTCAGGATCCTAATGCTTACCAAGCCACTGCCTACTGTAATTGCGCGAATTCGGTGCAACAAAGGCACAATACCGTTCAAATCCTTATTTGTTCCCAACGAGTAACGCTATTACCTACTTGTTGGGACAAGAAATTCCATCAAGTTGCACCGTTAGGCCCAGAACAGACGGTGAAACGCAACTGCAACGAAACTGCAACTGCTAGTTACTTTTGAGTTGCATCTAAGTTTCTGCCATAGCGTCCGTTGAGAGACCACACATGACGCGACCAGTTTGAAACTTTCAGTTTCAGTTTCATTCATCAGAAAGTTGCAGTATCGTTGCAGTTGCGTTTCACCGTCTGTTCTGGGCCTTACTCGTCGGTCACACTGTATATTGTAACCTGTATTTTCTTACTGTAGGCTTTAGATTATTTATTATGTATTTTGATTTTTAATGCATTTTATACATTGTTTTTTATAACGAAGTCTCTTTTAACCTGCTATTAAAGGTACTTATGTGTGAACCAATCAATAACAGTGTGACTAGATGGGATTTTTTTCTCGACAAGTAATAGTGTAAGGCCCAGAACACACGGTGAAACGTTGACCACACATGACGCGACTATTTCAAACCGGTTTCAAACTGGTCGCGTCATGTGTGGTCTCTCAACGGAATCTATGGCAGAAACTTAGATGCAACTCAAAAGTAACTAGAAGTTGCAGTTTCGTTGCAATTGCGTTTCACCGTGTGTTCTGGGCCTTACTCGTTTCGATGTGACTCGTTGGGAAAAAGCGCTTGAACCCCCGAAACCTCAATTTCCCTTTCACTTGGGGAGCAATTCATCAGCCATATGGCAGTACCCCACACTCCTCTGTAACTCGGTCTCGTCGGGCGCGTGTATCGGTTTCCGAATCTCGATCAGGCGGCGGTCGGTCTCCAAAGCTTGGTTCTTATACTGCAGGTCCTTTGTCACCCGCTGGTGGTGGTTGTACATGCCGTGGTAGGTCGTCCTGGAAAATGACATGGAACAAAACAAATAAATTGATTTGAAACAGAAAGGTATTATTGTGATCTGGTATTTTACAGTAGGCCACAGTTTCAGCTACCCATTACACGTCATAGCATCTCGTTCTATCGCAAAGATTTACCATTGAATGAAAGCGAAAGAAAACACGGAAATGGGGAGTTAGAACTGTGGCTCACTGTACTTCTGCTTGCTTTGACGCCTGTTTTATTGCACATTATGTTGAATAAAATGATAAAATATACGTACAAAGCTTCTTCCAGTTTCTTCTCCAATTGATTGGTACTCATGTGAACCCTTTCGTATTCTTCTATCAGCCCGCGCATCGGTTTATCCTTAAAATACAACGTACAAAGTAAATCTGCAGTTATAAGGAAAGTGTGATTTTATACAATAATAACAAGAAAAAGAACAAAAATGTTTCATTTAGTATTAATATCATTTCAGATCTGTGCTGTGGGTAGGTATTTTGCCAGCGGAATTACTGGCAGTTAAAATCCGAGCGTGATTTGAATGCAAATGTTGCCAGAAGCAAAAAGTTCCAAAAAGTCTTCAATCAACTCACGCGCCATTTTCAAAAATTATTGTAGCTTTTCAATTTTCTTTTTCTTGTATTTTTTATATTTACCTGAACTCTTTCCAGAACAGGTCGTCTAGTGCGAGTTTCCAGTCTGGTTTCAACGAGTTTGGTGGGATTGATCTTATCTGCGACTGCGGCGCGGAGCGATGTTATTTCGCGGTCTACTTTATCCATGTTCGTTTCCAACTGAAATTAGTAGGTATTTATTTGTATAAAAACTAGCTTTCCGCCCGCGGCTTCGCCCGCGTGGAATTTTGTCTGTCACAGAAAAACAATATCGCGCGCGTATTTACTCATCGTTTAGACCTGGACTACGACAAACATTTAAAACCAAAATCAGCTTAATCGGCCCAGTCGTTCTCGAGTTATAATCAGACTAACGAACATCAATTCATTTTTATTTATATAGATAGATATTATATAGATAGTTAGCGGCCGCCCGCGACTTCGTACGACTGGATCCCGTTTTACCCCCTTCATCTTTCTTTAGCGGTTAACTCCCGTTCCCGTAGGAATTTTGCAATATCCTGTTGTAACTAAGCTTTAAGTTTACTAAGGTACCTGCATGCCAAATTTCAAGCGTCTATCTTACGCAGTTTAGATTTTTTCATACATATGTTTTTTCCCGCTAACTCCCGTTCCCGTGGGAATTTTACGATATCTGTTGGGTCTAATTCTCGTCACTACACTGCACAACTTAAAATAATTACGTTTTTTGTCGGTAAAAACGTCCTGGTGACGTCACTTAAGCATTTTTCTTATACTGCGTGCGGTCGTTGCGCGTGCGCACAAAGGAATGAGACCGCTCGGACACCGAGCCCACAGCGTGGTAGGGGTGGGGTTGCCCGCTCTTTTGTTTTTTACTACTACTACGCTGAATATTGTGTGCGGATTGGGTTGTCGTACAGGGGTACTACATGGTAAAATAAATCTCGGAGGCGAAAGCAGGATAATGTTGAATAAAATGATAAAATATACGTACAAAGCTTCTTCCAGTTTCTTCTCCAATTGATTGGTACTCATGTGAACCCTTTCGTATTCTTCTATCAGCCCGCGCATCGGTTTATCCTTAAAATATAACGTACAAAGTAAATCTGTAGATATAATGAAAGTGTGATTATTCTATGCAATAACAAGAAAAAGAACAAAAATATTTCATTTATTATAGTATATTATTTCAGATCTGTGAGGTAGGTAAAGCTTTGCAAGCGGAATTGCTGGCAGTTAAACTTCGCGCGTGATTTGAATGCAAATGTTGCCAGAATTTTTCAGAAAGTTATTTTTGGTCCAACTCTTTTTAACTCGTATTTTTTTTGTTTACCTGAACTCTTTCCAGCACAGGTCGTCTAGTGCGAGTTTCCAGTCTGGTCTCCACAAGTTTGGTTGGGTTGATCTTGTCTGCGACTGCAGCGCGGAGCGATGTTATTTCGCGATCTACTTTATCCATGTTCGTTTCCAACTGAAATTAGTAGGTATTTATTTGCCTAAAAACTAACCTTTACAACTCTTTCGGCATATTTAAGCTCTTTTACTTTGACCAATTATTATTTAGTGTATCTGTAAATTAAGTTCCCATTTCTCCTCACAGTTTTCCCTATTTCAGTCTATTTACCCTGATTATTTCTCTCCTAGTCCTCTTATCCAGTTTTCCCTTCAATGGCATTGTTTCAATCATGCCATAATACATTACCAACAAGAATCCTCACTCAGTGGACCGACGATCTAATGAAGGTCGTGGGAAGCACCTGGATACAGCGCAGAAATTCTTCCCCAAGAATTTCCACAAGGACCAGTTCTGTCCCGGTCCCGGACCCAGTCTTCTTTACCCAGCAGTTCTTTGATTAAACGAAACACCAGCATTTTGGCTTATTACCTACATCTATTCCTCCTCCGTTTTATGAATATTCCCCTGATGTTTTTACCGACTGAATCCCATCTTCCCCAAGTTACCTTATACTTCTGCCACTCCATCTCATTCCTCGCCCTCTGTATGTCATACACCCGCCTCCTCATGATCATCTCCACTTGCTGGCTCTGAGCATACATCTGGTTGCGAGCCTGTTCACGCGCTTTGAACATCGTCTCCCGTAAAGTCTTGGATTCCGACATGAGTTGTTCAGCTATCTTTATGGTGTTCTCGATGCAGTTGACGTAGCTCTCCTCTGAGATGGTGCTAGAAAAAATAAATGTTGATGAACGGCAACAGGTATTTAGTAGAAAACTCTGCGAATGTATGTAGCAAACTTTCTGCTATAATCAAGCATTATTTTTGGAACGAGGCATGCTGATCACCTTAAGAAAGGTTTGGAAGGTAAAATAATGACGACAGAAATTATGAAGTATCAGCGGATTTCCAGGACAACTTCTTTTGGTCAAGCTATTTTCGTACAAATTTTCACGGCCATTGTTGGCAGGCCCCTCTTTTCCACTGCGCACTATAGGCACGTGCACAGGGCCCCACAATAAAGGAGGGCCAGGGCCCCAAGTACGTTAAAGACGGCCCTGGTTTTTGGTACTAGCTACAAAACTTACTCTGGTGGTATCCTGGTCGGGTCCAGCTTGTACGATATATCCGCGCTGTCCCTGGTCAGGTCTCGGACGTGGTACTCCAGCATGAGAGCGTCGTCCTTATTCTGGACCTCGCGCTCGAGGCGGCAGTACACGTTCGTTAGTTCCTTGAGCTTCTCCCAGCCCATATGGCATGCGTCAGTCAGCACGCGCTTGCTGTTCTCTATGATGTGCAACTCCTGGAAAGGTTAGTGTAGGTACTTACCTGAGCTACAGCCTATGCTAAGAAGGAAATGGGCGCAAAAAAGACTCATCTAGACATTGTTGAATCCTAACGGAAGATAATATTTGAAACGGAGATCCATAGTAGTCTACAAAATAATAACAACGCACCAAACTTTTCCAGTGTTCTTAATATTACAAAGATGCCTTCTGTAGACAGCTTCATTTCTCAAGCAAGTAGGTACCTACTTGATCAAGAATAAAAGCGCTGTCAAGTTTTGAATTTGGGATTTGTTCCCAATACTTCCCATAATATGGGATCAATCAGCAGGACAGCTCAGAACAAAATATGGCAGAACTCTAAGTATTAAACGAGCAAATTTTACCCTATTAAGCTCTTCCCCAAGCTGGTCCCTGGTCAACTCAGGGGGCACTCTCTGGTCCCTATTTGAGAGGCACTGCGAGGACACCATCAGGGGCACTTGTAAGGACTCCAAATGCAGTTCTGTCGCATGTTTTTCTTCCTTGAGGGCTCTTATCTCATCTCTGACTGCTTCCCGTGTGAATCGCTGCTTCTCTCTCCAGGATTCAACTTCGAATATTCTGGAAAAATTATGATTAAGGTGGATTTGAAAATCCATCACGAAAACCATAATAAGTAAGTGGTCGGTAATTTTATTGGAGTACGTACAAAGAATAAAAGTATACTAGGTACTTTGAAATACATAGTGTACATTTTAACGCTACATAAAAACGGTTGGATAGCAGACCACAGAGAAGAACGACGATAGATTTCCACCACCATATCTAGATACGACTAGATCGTACTAACGAGTAAACGTTACTTACCTATCCCGTAATAGCTCATTGTTCACATAGTTATCCCATCTAGTAGTAACACACGTTTCATTCCGCAGCTGGTTAGCTCTCTGTCGTAATTCGTAAGATTCGAACCGACGCAACCTAGCCTCGTTTTGAAGCCTTTGAATATTCCTAGTCCAGTCTAGAACGCTCAAACGAGGGTGGGGCTTCTCGAAAACAGGGATGGAGCTGTCCATTGTGGAGGAAAAGTAAAGAAAGGAATACGGAAATTGACATAGATGCAGGATGTTTGATCGATAGGTACGCAATAACTTGCGAGTTACCTGCCTGACCTACTTTTATTATCATGTGCGTGCTTATACTCGTATTAGGGTAAAATAAAACCAACATTTACTTTGATATCGTAAGTTTAATCAAAAGATAAAACAGATAAACCAACAGAACTTAAGAGTGTAACATTGTGAGAGGTTCTTGAGGTAGAGAACCCTGGGCTGGGATCTCTTCTCTTCATCTTCGGCGAACCGAACTCTTCAGTTTTGGCGTTGGAAGTGGGTCAACTTTTTTTTTCTAAATTTGTGTGCTAGGCTTGGGATGTCACTTTTATTTAAGCCATTAGTTTCATCTATTTTATTGATTCTAATACTATATGTTTAAATAAATGGTTTAAATAATTATATTACCATTTTTTATATATATTATATACTTATTTTTAAAATTATCACATGATTTCTAAATATAAAGTACATCAATAAACAGGAAATGTTTTGTATGTCATCAAAGTGCTAAAATGGCGTCTGCTGGCTTCTTCTGATTGGAATTTTAGATTGATTTTCCAGCGACGCATTTTAGTTAGAAAACAATAATTGTTACTTAAGTATTTAGTAGGTTCAAAGTTATAAATAAATTATTTACTTAGTGTGAAGTGAATTTGTGAGCGTTAGAAACATGTAAGTATACTACGAGTGATAAGCGAATTTGTGCAATGGATTGTTTTGAGAGCGTCCTAATTTTTGTTCAGGTACGATGATAGGCGCGGCGGTGGTCGTGGTGGTGGACGGGGCGGAGGCCGTGGTGGTCGTGGAGGCGGCAGGGGCGGCGGCGGGTCCCGCGGCGGACGCTCCAGCGACCGTTCATTAGACAGAGGTCGAAGCGGCGGCGGCGGCCGAGGCCGAGGAGGCCGGGACGGTCGCGACGGCCGAGATAGCGGCCGAGGGTTCGGTGGAGGAGGCCGCGGCGGCCGCGACGACTTCCGCGGTGGCTTCAAAAACGACCAGCCCGGAAATAACTTGCGCAAAATCAGATGGGACTCGATCCAGCTCACGCCTTTCCAAAAGAACTTCTATGTCCCCCATCCGAACGTCGAAAGGCGGTCCCCGGCTGAGGTGGAAGCCTACCGCAGCCAACATCAGATCACGGTGCGAGGCCGCGACGTGCCCGCGCCGAGTATGTATTTCGAAGAGGGTGGTTTCCCCGATTATGCTATGAAAGAGATCTTGAAGCAGGGTTTCCCGAACCCCACTCCTATTCAAGCGCAAGGGTGGCCCATAGCTCTCTCTGGGCGTGATATGGTGGGAATTGCTCAAACTGGTTCAGGGAAAACCCTGGCTTATATTCTGCCAGCCATTGTTCATATAATCAATCAACCGAGGCTTTTGAGGGATGAAGGTCCCATTGTCCTTGTGTTAGCCCCGACTAGGGAGTTGGCACAGCAAATTCAGCAGGTAAGAAATTGGTTTCCAATTGTATGTTTTATGATTTTTTACTTCTTTATTAGGGAAGAATTAGGCCTGCCACTGATCAAATTTTACTTTCACAATGTAAATGTCCATTTTATTGTTACTAACAATCAGATTATATTATAAGAAGCGTTTGTTTTTCATTGTGCCGCAACAGACGTTGATCTCAATGAACGGGATCGCTGCAGAGATGATGGACAGCGATCCAAGCGACTTGGATATAGTAATTGATTCAATATTAATAATTATGTAGTAATTAGCTTCCTGAAGGGCAGGCTATGTTCGAAAACCTAAAAAAGACTTTTTGGCTTGTTTTCCAAATTATTTCTTCAATTTCTAAATTCAAAATTTATTTTCTCTGGCTAGGTAAGGTTTCTGAACGTAACCTTAGTACTTTTTTAGTTTTTGGCACTGTTTCTGTATCTACTTTTGTTTTTATTGTTTTTGTATTTTTAGTTATTTTATTCTACCTTTGTATTTTAGTGAGCATTTATTTTATGGTGCCATTTCACAAGTCATTCACTTCACGATCCACAAAAATAACATGTAATTTTTCGTAATGCTGATTTTTCAATTGCCAGAAAAATTACAATAGTATTTGATCGAATAATCTGATGATTGAAAAGTCTGCTTTTAGCTAACAGCTTTATGTGAAATTCAGTTTATACTACCTATTAATTAAACTATAAACATAAATTCATGAGTCATGCACATATCAATCTATGTAAATCTATAAGCTCGTAAGACGTTCATATAATACACAATCACAGTTCACACGGTTTGATTATTTTAGCTTCATTTAATCATTTTTGGGGATATAAAACTAAATATACAATGTCTCTGAATGTTATCTTCTATTTTACAGGTCGCCACAGATTTCGGTCAAAGCGTGCAAGTGCGTAACACTTGCATCTTCGGTGGAGCTCCTAAGGGACCGCAAGGCAGGTGTCTGGAGCGAGGCGTTGAAATTGTAATTGCTACTCCTGGAAGACTGATTGATTTCTTGGAAAAAGGTAATTAATTTCATACATTGATTTTTTATGGACTGACTTTTGACCTACTGATTGTCAGGAAGCACCTGAATGAGGGCAGCAATCGTTAGAACTAGTTGCCTTTACCTAGCAATAAAGAAAGTGCTAGTGAACAGATTAAAAATGTTTTTATGTCAGTTGGCCATATTTGTTTAAGTATCTACTGAATTCTAAAAAATTCGACTGTACAACAATACATAATTAACGAGTAGGTAGTTACAATACAATGATACTGAAAAGGTATCAGTAGACTGCTGATTGCTTTTTTCCTCTTTTCAATCAACATTTTTATCTTTTGCAGATACTACAAATCTAAAGAGGTGTACATACTTGGTTCTGGATGAAGCTGATAGGATGTTGGATATGGGTTTCGAGCCACAGATTCGTAAAATCATTGAACAAATTCGTCCAGACAGACAAGTAAGTCTATTGTTCATAATGCACTATTGATACAAGTTGTCCTTGTCTCACATGTTACAGTCTCAGTTGTTACATTCTTGACAGAGAGGTCATAATCGTCATGAGTTGTGATTTGTTGGGGATTTTGCTCGCCTTATAAGGATACCTCGCCTCGTCACCTCTCTTTTCCTGGTCAACTCAGTGCACTTGTATAGGGTACCATCCACAGTTTTGATCTGGTCTGTCCAGTAACAGTAAGTAAATTATTTCGTTCTAGGTTCTCATGTGGTCAGCCACCTGGCCAAAAGAGGTCCAGAACTTGGCTGAAGAGTTCCTCCATGACTACATCCAGATCAACATTGGATCTCTATCCTTGTCTGCCAACCACAATATCCTCCAGATAGTGGATGTCTGTGAGGAGTGGGAGAAAAATGAGAAGCTCATCACATTGTTAACAGAAATATCTTCAGAGGAAGAAACCAAAACAATCATATTTGCAGAGACTAAGAGAAAGGTCAGTATATTTTTTAATTTTCATCATCTAATAATTAGCTAAGTATGTTTATCTCTTATCTATTCGTCATTGTACAAGCTCTACTTTGAGCTAGATTTGCTTTGTCATGATAGTTGAAAGCAATTTATTACTGATCATTAACTTGGTGCCTAATCAAGCAATGGATAAATAATGAAAATGTTCAAAGTAACAAATCTCACAAAGCAGAAAATGCCCTAGCTAGAGAATAATCTAGCCTACAGTTCTCCAAATACTTACCTTCCTTAGGTGGACGAAATAACAAAATCCATAAACCGAGCGGGTTGGCGCGCTCTGGCCATCCACGGCGACAAAAATCAGCTGGACCGCGACTACGTATTGAATCAGTTCAGACAGACGTCTGCTGGAGGCATTCTGGTCGCTACTGATGTCGCTGCCAGGGGCTTAGGTAAGGTTGACCCATAAAAAGCATATTAGAGTACTAAATGAACCCGAATGCGAGACGTTAGGATGAACGAAAAGTACACCAGAGATTAAAATTATTCGGTCTTGGCTATATGAATCTCAACATTGTACAAAAGTTAAATCCAATTTAACACAAGGTACTAAACATAATGCGAAATATTGAGATGTTGAGATGAATGATGTAAAAATATGTGTTACTGTAAATTGCCCAGACGTTGACTATCTTATGTTTGTGCCACCTTTTAAAGAAAATGCTATAAATATTTATTACAAGATATAAATCAATGGTGGTGATACTACTCCCGCCTGTGTAGAATTGAACAATAATGAAGGCATCAAACAGAAGATTAATATCCAAACAGTGCCGAGGTTTTTTAATGTAAACGCAATCGCAAAGGTTTGTAAATCATCTCGCACTGTTCCACCGGGGTGTAAAGGTCTAAGAGATGTCAGGAGCGTAGAGGAGGTATTTGATGCCATTGCTGTCAATTTTTGAACAAGGTTGTGATTGATGCCAACCGTATTTAAAACAGTTCCAGTATTCACGAATTATTTTGATGTCAAATGGGTTTCAAAATGGTGACCCGTGAAAACAGGTTAGGAGCAATTTCTCGACAATATAAGTGTTGGTTGGCGACATAAATCGTTGGACCACAAGGCACTTATCCACAAAGCAAAAGGAATTGCACGCAGTTGGTGGATTTGACATGGCGATTGTGAATTGAGATAATTTATATGTGGATATTGGAACATAGGCCACCAAATAGTAATTAAAGAAAAAGCAATGGCTTGATATTACCATTTAGAACTATTCTCGGGCCGCGATTTGTATCTTACGATATTCTTATTCCAGTGTTTTTCTGTCACAAATGGCACAATTTGAAAGTTTAAAAATTATTGTATGTATTACAAAAGTTACTAATTTGTTGGAATTTCTAAAACTGCACTATCAACTTGTATCAACTTTGTAAGAACAGAACTCTGAATTTTATCATTTACATTGAAGAAATCATAGTCAATTTCAAATGTTTTAAATTGGAATAACAGTTTCGTAATAGTCGTAAGGTTCCACAATATCATAGCCCGATGATATGGATAAATTTCCATGACTGACTTGGCATTATTCTCGAATGTTGTTTTCATTTCAGAGGCGCATGCGTGCAGAGTTAACGGCTAGCCTAGCGGTGTGTTGCTGACCTCACGATAATCATTGTGATTGCGATAATGATGGTATCATTAATGACAGCATTACTTAAACTGTCAGCGCACACTGTTCGATTTAGCATGCTGCCTCTTTGTAAAGTAACAACAATTTTGATGGGTGTAGCGGTGAATGTGGTCTTACTGATTTTTATAAACCAAATATTTTCTGAAGAAAACTTACAAGTAAAATTTTGCGACAGGGAAAGTGAAATTAATAATTTTGAAGTTGATAACATTCTTGATTAACGTAATAATGTAGCGTAAGACCGTCACATGCACTAGAGCAATACATGCTTGGTTAAATGTCATGAGAGATTTACTGAAAACTAAAGGTTGCCCTGCCCTACGCCACCTGACAAGTTAGCGGGTTATATACGAGGCGTTAAGTCAGCACACCGATCCACTCTTGGCCTACAACACTCCGGAACCACTGACGGGCATAATACAGTTATTTCCAGCTGTCTCTTCATACCACGGCGTCGTTCGATAAGGTAAACATCTCTCTAAATAGTCATGGAAAGAATTCTTGAATTTGCATAATTATTTTGATTTAGTTAAAGCTTTCGACAATGTAAATCTCTTGATACTTAACTTTTATTTGAGTTACTCGCATTTATCTTGTCTGATCAGATGAAATAATAATGCTTCGAAAAAGTATGTGGTCGCTGGTTGTATCAAATCCGAAGGGGTTCCGCAAGGAGCCACTTTGGGACCTTTAAATTCAAGAATTTTTCCACTGAGTTGTTTTATTTATTTTTTGTCTGGATGTTGCTTTTGTTTTCAATATTTCATGGATGTACGAAATGCATTGTCTTGCTTCTTCTAACATGTTTTGTCGTTTTCCGCGCAGATGTGGAAGATGTGAAATTTGTGATAAACTATGACTATCCAAATAATTCTGAGGACTATGTGCACCGTATTGGGCGCACGGGTCGGTCTCAAAACACGGGCACTGCCTACACATTGTTTACTCCTAACAATTCTGCCAAGGTGGGTAACTGTCCAACAAAGCTATAAAGAATATATTTAGATCTTTCAAACTTGTGTGACACAATTTTCTTCTTTTTTAGGCCAGGGATTTGATGTCAGTGCTGCAAGAGGCAAACCAAGTGGTTAATCCTAAATTACTAGAATTAGCTCAATGCGGAATGGGATTCAAGGGAAAATACGGTGAGTAATATAAACACTACAATAGAAATAATTTTCGGTCTAGTAAATTCAATGATGCCATCATACCCTATTTTTGCGACATAAGGTATATAGTCTATTGTCCTCCTGGGTTCAATAAATCTTTATAATAAGTAATTGGTTCAGCGATTTCGTAATAAAAATCTTACCAGAAAGTGACTATCGCATTTATATTGTTAGTTTAAACTAAAAGCAGTTGGGATAAAGCAGTGTTTTTCAACCTTTTTCATAACACGACCCCCCTGTATGAAAAAAATATTTGGCGACCCCCCTAGTAGGAAAAAAAAATTTTTGCAGGGACCCCGACCGTCCGGTTTTTTTTTCATGCATTTTATAATGTTACAAAGATGTTGTAGGGACCGAATACTTTAATCCATACGACATTAACATTTATTATGCATTCGCATTTCGGATATAATTTACTGTTTTTTTACAGAGGTTGTTTTAACGACCTCTCGCGACCCCCTATAGAGGCTTTGCGACCCTCCAGGGGGTCGCGACCCACAGGTTGAAAAACACTGGGATAAAGGAACATGGGGTAAATTATACCCACATCATATTCGACTAAAATATCTTATATCGTTTAAATACCTTATTCATTTTTGAAGGTCGTGGGCGATTCCGCGACCGCGACGATGGAGACTCGCGCGGTGGACGCGGCCGCGGTGGTCCGAGGGGCCGTGGCGGCAGCAGATTTGGCGACAGGGGAGGTAAGAATTATGTATTTGTTGAAGCATTTGGCACGATTTTTTTCTATTGTAAAGGTAAAGTCCGGTCGCCGAGCACGTAGAATTTAGTCCAATGACCCCAAGCTACCCATCCTTATCGCTCGCGCGTAATTATTATATTGCTGTCGCGACTGTGCGACGGGCGGCCGCAGTGAGTGTGCGTGCGCGACAGCCAACAGGGTCATTGGACCAAATCCTACGTGTTCGGCGACCGGACTTAAGCGATCAATACGTCTTCTATGAGACTTCCTTATTGAAGTCATCGATCAATTTAATGGCTTATGCAGTATCGTTATGTAAGGTAAATTTTAAGACTCTTAAAATTTTGATTACGCAAATTATAACCAAAAATGAATCTACATTTTATTCACAGGTTCCCGCTGGGACAACAACTCAGACGGGTACAACAGCAACTCAGGCGGCTTCGGCGGCCGCGGCGACGGCTTCAGCCGATCCTCTTCCTTCAACAAAGACAGCTCGTTCTCCCGCGACGGCGGCTCCGGCTTCCGCGGCCGCGGCAGGGGCGGACCACGCGGACGCGGCGCCCCATCCTCCTTTACACCCTCAAACTACCAGAATCAAGGCTACAACCAGAACCAAGGCTTCAAACCCAACTACCCCCAGAACCAAGGCTTCAACAACCAGTTTCAGAACCAATCGCAGTCCGGGTACAACGCGCCCCCTCCAACTAGTTATTATAACATGTACGCCCAACCTCCCCCGCCGCCCGCGAAGTTTGGGGCCAAATAGAAGCGGGTTAAATAGCTAAATTACATATCGGTTAAGACAGAATTTGTCCTAAGTTAGATTTTAAAGAACGGTCTTAATTTCCATGTTTGTGATTGATTTGATAACATCGCGAACGAAGCTTTTAACACGTCTGAGCTTGCCTAACATAAAACTGAGCTTTGCGATTATCTACAGTTTTTTATGGGCACGCCAAATGCATAGGTCATTTTCAAATTTTATCTATAGTATAATAATTATTATAAAGTGTTTATATAGCATCATTCGTTGATAGAAAAAGGTTTTTATTATTATTTTATTTATGAACGTCACAGCCATGTTTCATATTTACATTTGCTGCATCTGTTCTGCATTAACTTTATCCCATCTGGATAATATCTTACAACTTTTTGCATTGCAAATTGAGCATTAATTACTTGGTTAGAGCTTTGTTTGTATTGTACAACTTTCTTTTGCAAGAGGAGGGATCGGAGAGTAACTCAGTTCCTAAATTCCTTAAGCTGTGACGTCAGAAATAGCAAAATTGTCCGAAAGAAAGCATAATTATGTTTATGAGGTGATTGATTTAATTATACATTGCACATTTATTGAGAGTGGTAAGGAACACCATGACAAATTGTCCAATCTATTTAAAATTAATAGTGTAGAGAATTTATTAATATAAATCAAAGTACTTGTAATAAAGATTTACTATGTACTAAAAATATATTAAAATGTAGTTAGAGGTGTACTATTAAATATAGTCACTTCACTGCTAGTACATATTGCTACTCATGGTAGTTTTTGGTCAGTATACTCCCAATAGAAGTGTTACATTCCTATACATACATTGTGGCAACAGTAACATGTGCAATTCATGTAATAAATATTGATAGAAGTATTATAATGTTGTGTATGATTTGATTTTCCCTCTCCCCTGTGTGTTAGATGATTTTATGTGGAGTGCATCACCGCAGCAAAATTTTTATAAATGTTGTGCTTTAGAGAGTCGAGAGTATAGCAGATAATTAGTCCATCGTGAGCAGAAATTTGGCCACTAATTATCTGCTATACTCTCGACTCTCTAAAGCACAACATTTATAAAAATTTTGCTGCGGTAATGCACTCTTTTATGTGCCTGATTAGATTAGTGTGTAGATCAAATTCCTATTGGAAAACATTAAAAGACCCTAAGACCTATTAGGTCAACTTCCATGGTCTTCGTATCTGAGACCCTTTCTAGTCACTCACAATTTTTGAATTTCATTTTTTTAATGGTCATCAGGTTAATTAATTTAGATTCTAAATTTTAGAATAAAACCCTACCTCATGTGCATCCCCAACCACAGACCCAACCCTCAGGTAAGTGGCTGTGGTTTCTAGAAAAGATCTTTAATGCATTGAGTGGATTTGGTTAGTTATAAACTCCCAACAAGATTTCATGGACATTGGATGGGAGTCATGGAAACTAGAGTAGACATTGAAAAACAAAAATATATTTTAACACTTTACTCCTACATAAATACATGATAAACTGAACTTATTACTGATTCTGACTCCTCGACAAGACACAATTCAACTATCATGCAAATAGCTGGATCACATTATATTTTAGTAATTGTCGAGCCAAGGCGCAAGTTGAAAGTTTAGTGGGACGACGCTGGCTGGTCAGGGTCAACGTAGCCAGGCTGCTCCTCGGGGTTGTGGGGCCAGAAGGTCGGCCTGTTGACGGGGTCCAGAGCTTGTTCGGGGAAGGCGTCGTTGTAGTCTTCCATTGTCATCTGGTCGTACGGGAGGAGAGCCTTGGTGGCAGCGATTTCCTTCTCATACCTACACAAAAAGAAATAATTTTATAATATTAACTGGATAATATCAATCATAATTCCAATGATGTTTGTCTTAGCTTAGAATTTGTCATTTTATTTACATTGTATTTTGCAGTAATCATGAACATTTAATCATAGCAGAACATGTTACAATGTCATTGGAAAAACATGGGATTAATCTTGAAATAAAAATAAACTTACGAGGCAATGCTAGCGTTGGATTCTTGGACGAAGGCCTGGATGGCTTTCTTGACTTCAGCCCACTGGGCTTCCACTAAGGCGGTCTGTGTGTCCGCTGGGTACGGGATCTTCAGAGCTTCGTATTGCTTCTGGAAAGTGTCTACCATACCAGCAACGGGAATGGTCTGTTTGTACATAGCCCAGTTGATCTTGGGCGGCTCCGGGGGGTTAGCCAATACCCTGCAAATATAATTCAGATAACCAGAAACGCACCAACAAAAATTATGTAACATGAACATGAAAAACTAACCTTCGCAGGTATCCATCGGATCTAACTTTGAATGTCGCCAAGTTTCCCCTCTGCTCAGCCGGGACTCTCTCGGCTAAAGCAGCCCAATTTACAGAGCTCTGTGAAATCCTTTTTGCCATTTTTTAAGATTTCCTTCGGAAATTAGCTTGACCAAGAACTGTCACTCTGAAATCCGTCGATGGCTAACCAAAGACAAGTTAGAGTAGAGTCCACAGATTATGCAGATCATTCGCAGTTTCAATTCACGCATTAATTATAACTTTTTTATGCGAAGATAATTATTTATTATCCGAATTCTTTTTTATTTAATCCGTTTCCGCGTTGCAACATGGAAATGGCAAAGCACAAGTCGTGTACCAAGCAAAAATAAAAAATAGTGAATAATATCTGCATAGCTTTTATTGGCGGCTCCTATACTAGGACAATAACTCGCTCTCTCGTTTCTTTGGTCTCTCGTGGACACCGTCGGGTTTTAGTGGGTAGGTCCCGCCTTTAGTGAGCAGGCGGGGAGAGTCCTACTTAACCCACTGGCCGTCCCCATTGACATAGGATTTCCCGACGTAAAAATAAAAAGTCTTGTCTATGCTTACTACACTATTCTCAAAATATTTGAAAAACTGCGCCCGCGCAAAATATCCCAGACTGATTTGACGCGATCGACATTTTGATTAGGTACTTAGTGTTATAGTGAGTGATTTGTGAATAATTTTACGATTACTGGAGTAGATATTTTAAGGTAAAGAAAAATAATTTAATTTTACAATGGCCCGGTTTGAATAACCACCCGAGGTCAATGGATTCGAACTTAAAACTTACGTTTGTCATTTCATTTTCATTAATTTTATACTTAGTGACGACTAATTAATTACCTAAATTATTATATACAGGGTGTCCCAAAAACAATGGATAACCCTGTAACCATCGATAGGCCTCGCCATGATCTCCCTAACGTTCATTTTTGACCCCAGTAAAAATATCACCGTTTTCAAGATTTTTAAGTTTATGTGCATTTTTAGAAAATTACCACCTGCGATTATTTTTTTTCATGCCATTTCTACAAATGAGGATACTTTTCAATCTAGTTTTTTTCCTTATCACAAAGGATAGTTGGGCTATCAAAAGAAAAGATCAAAGTTCAACAAACTAGTTTGAAAATATGAAAATTTTAAGAAATTGCAGAAGAGAAGGAAAAATTAATTCATTGTCTTGCACTTTTGATCAGCCATCGTGTAAAAAAAATGTAGGAAGACCATCGTGCCCATTACCTTAAAAACTTCCTTGGTTAATTGAGATTCTAAAAAGGTATCACAAGCCTATGTATCCTGTATTATTTTTATCTTATGGCTACTTGAATAGCAACTAGTATGAAAACTGCAAAAATGAGTTTTTCTCGTAATAGTTAAACTAGGACTGCATAGTCGCATTAAATACAAATGGATAATTTTTAGCGTAGGAATTTAAATAAAGCAACATTTTATCATCATCATCATCATCATTTCAGCCGTAGGACGTCCACTGCTGAACATAGGCCTGTACCCTAATGATTTTCATAATGACCGCTTGGTAGCGGCCTGCATACAGCACCTTCCTGCTTATCTCTATGAGGTCGTCGGTCCACTTTGTAGGTGGACGTCCTACGATGCGCTCTCCGGTACGTAGCCTCCACTTGAATCCTGCTGCCTCAGTTCTGCGAACTACTGTGCCTTGCCCTTTGCCACTTCAGCTTGCTGATCCGTCGGGCTATGTCAGCGACTTTAGTTCGTTTACAGGTCTCCTAATTTCTGATACGGTTTCGTAAAGAAACCCGAGCATAGCCCCTTCCATAGCACGCTGTGCAAAAAATCCACGTTTCCGAGCCGTGTATCATCACGGGCATCTGTCTATAGGCACATTTATAAGGTGTAAAACAAAAATTAAGTAATCACAAAAACGCAGAACGGACGGCCAATGGGGCAACAGGGTTCAAGTGGAGGCTACGTACCGGAAAGCGCATCGTAGGACGTCCACCTACAAAGTGGACCGACGACCTCATAAAGATAAGCAGGAAGGTGCTGTATACAGGCCGCTACCAAGCGGTCATTATGAAAATCATTAGGGTACAGGCCTATGTTCAGCAGTGGACGTCCTACGGCTGAAATGATGATGATGATGATGATAAAATGTTGCTTTATTTAAATTCCTACGCTAAAAATTATCCATTTGTATTTAATGCCACTATGCAGTCCTAGTTTAACTATTACGAGAAAAACTCATTTTTGCAGTTTTCATACTAGTTGCTATTCAAGTAGCCATAAGATAAAAATAATACAGAATACATAGGCTTGTGATACCTTTTTAGAATCTCAATTAACCAAGGAAGTTTTTAAGGTAATGGGCACGATGGTCTTCCTACATTTTTTTTACACGATGGCTGATCAAAAGTGCAAGACAATGAATTAATTTTTCCTTCTTCTCTGCAATTTCTTAAAATTTTCATACTTTTAAACTAGTTTGTTGAATTTTAATCTTTTCTTTTGATAGCCCAACTATCCCTTGTGATAAGGAAAAAAAACTAGATTGAAAAGTATCCTCATTTGTAGAAATGGCATGAGAAAAAGTAATCGCAGGTGGCAATTTTCTAAAAATGCACAAATACTTAAAAATCTTGAAAACGGTGATATTTTTACTGGGGTCAAAATTGGACGTTAGGGAGACCATGGCGAGGCCTATCGATGGTTATAGGGTTATCCATTGTTTTTGGGACACCCTGTATATGTCGGCCGTTTGGTGTAGTGGTTCAGAACGGGCTACTATGCCGAGAGGTCCCGGGTTCGATTCCCGGCCGGGCAGAAATTGAAATGATGAATTTTAATTTCTGTGACGGGTCTGGGTGTTACTATGTATAATATGTATGTATTTAAAAAAAAAGTATATAAGTATAGGTGTANAATCATCCGTAACATTCTGAAGTCCGCTGTATAAATAAATTTCGGTGGATTGGTTGTTAATTCCGGTGGCTCAAACACAATTTCGGTGGCTCTTGATAATTTCAAATTGACATATCTCGAGAAGTATTAATAATATTTTGATCTCTACCATATCATTGAATAATACAAGTTGTTTACTATTATTTCTGCCACAAAAAAGTTTTGGAAAGTGGAAATTAAAATTCGCCACCGGAATTAGGCAAAAAACGAGTTTGTTGATATTCACCCATTTCTGGGTCTCTTACCGCCCCCCTTTAAGCCTGCAGCGCCCACAAGGGGGCGTTATCGCCCACTTTGGGAAAGACTGCTGTAGATCCTGGCTACACAGGAGTTGCAGCGGTGGGAAGTAGAGGTGGGAATAGTCCCGTATGTCAAGGCTCAGCTCGCCAAGAACAAAGCTGGTTTTGCTTAGTATTCAAATTGAAAACCTAAATTAAATCTAAAGTAACATTAAATAAATTAATGTGTATTTTTAACAATGAAATCTTCCCACCTTTAATCAATACAGGGCATAAATAATGCATCGAACCTGTAACCCACTTAGCCAGTGATAAAACACGTGTAGAACTTGTACCGGGGCGGGAACCTAATCGATTGTGGCCGAATCGATCGCGTGATTCGATGAATCGATTAATCGTTAAAGCTGAGAATGTTTATGTTTGTTGAGTTACTTCTTTTTTTTGTGTAATGTTTTTATTTGATTTCTTGAATCACATTAATATTTTAAAGAGGAAAGGTTTTTATGTTTGTTACGAATAACATCAAAAACCACTGGTCTGATTTTAAAAATTATTTTACCATAGAATGCTACATTATTTTTGAGTAACATAGTCGTAGGTCGTCAAGCCGTAGGCAAAAGCTATAATTTAATGTAAGAGGCTAAAAAACAGTGAAGTTATTTCAGCATTATTTTAAGCCGACATCAAATATTAAACCGCCAGACCACGTTCGACTTTTTGCAAAAATCAAACCAATGTAACCTCTTTATGTATTTAGTCTTTGACATTCTCGCGATCGTCACGTCAAGCTAAATTGAATCTTATGTCGTCGGCATAAGGGACACTCCAGATGTAGGCATAATATCAGTGATCAGTATGCAGAGACAGTTCGGAGTGTCTGATTGGTTGAACGTCTATTGTAGGGTGTCTGAGTCGAAGATTCGATATTTTATTGTAAGGCTGGGGTTTAATATTAGCTGCCAAAGAAACTAGAAATATTAGGCTGAGTTGCACCACCTAACTTTAACAGTAATTTTAACGATAACCGGTGGTTTTGTATGGAGTTTGACAGATTTTTGTGCAACCCAGCCTCAGATCATAGAAGGGAACCAGCCTAAGTGATGAACTTGTTGAGATTGTCAGAAGTCGCGGATTCGATCCCCGCACAAGACAAATAGGTATTTTTTTTACATTTTAGGTGTGTTTTCTATGGATTTTTATTTGGACTTAATGCCAAACTTTTTATGCCAGTCAGCCTTTGCGTCATGTAGAGCGCTGTTAGTATGTTGCAGGTTAATAATTAAAGTTAATTATTTACTTTGTATTTACAAACTCCTACCTACCGGTAGCTAAAGTATATGCTTTGCTTAGTTCGGAACAAGATGGCTGTTTTCAAAAGGTATTTATTTATTTGATGTATGTACCTCATGATGACGTACTCGACTGACGATCGTAAATAGGGTCATTTTCCCTAAATCATACTAAAATTAGGACAATTTGATAGAACTAATGCCGACTGTGCCCAGACCTCCATGTTCTATTGATAGGCTTACAAGGGCAAATTTAAACAATTAGGGGTGGCACCGTGACGAATTATCAAATTCTGCTAGTTTTAATTGACTTACAAGACCCTCGTTAGAAGGTGAGCAGTGGAATGTCACTTACTACATTTAGTTATTAATTGAATTTTATGTCACAACTTCGTAGTAAAATAGACGTAAAGAACATTTGAAGACACTCAATCTTGTTAATAGTAACTTTTGAAAGCTTTTAAATCATGCTAATATTACAAGAGGAAAGATTTTTATTTTTGTATGTTTGTAAAGAATTAACTCAAAAACTACTACATCGATTTCATAAATTCTTTCACTGTTAGAATGCTACATTATCCCTCAATAACATAGGCTATACTTAACAGACCACAATTCACGCAAAGTCGCTGGAAAAAGCAAATTTCAAATTTAATAGTTACTTCTTTTTGCTTTAGCTTTTGTGGGTATCCTTTGGCTACTTCCGAAGATCCTTTACCTGGGTATGTTTAGTATTAATTACCTACTATGAGAATTGAAAACAACAAAATTTTCAAAATGACTGCACACATTGTCTGGCTGGAAGCGATTCGAATGAGGAAACTGCCACCGGAACGCGTGTTGGTTGATAATGTTACCTCATTTTTGAGCTCACATGAACGTTCTAATAAGCTGTCATATCTCAATATGCTTGCTATGCATGGTCTCCTTCCAGGCCACGTACTGCCCACAAGGGAACACACTTGTCTTGATCACTTCATGTTAAAAATAGATAGTAGCATATTTTCGGCATCTATTGTGGTATTTGATAGCACTGTAACAGACCATCGTATGATATTTTTAAAATTAAGCAGTACCATGAAACCTGAAATCCATAAAACAAAATATCAGACAATTGTTAACTACGTAAAGGCAATCACTTGCCTGAAAGAAAGTAACATAAATGATCTTATGACATATAATAATCCTGCTGAACTGACTGATACCCTAATAACTACATTACAACAATGTTTAATTAATAGCACTACTACAAAGCCTATAGTTTCCAAAGACCGCTTGATTAAACCTTGGATTACACCAGGTCTATTAAAATGTATCCGAAATAGAAATGACTTGCAGCAAAAATCACGATCTAACCCGTTTGACGAAATTTTAAAAATCACCTACAAAAGGTATCGAAATTTTTGTGTTAATTTAATTAGAAAGGTAAAGACTAAATATGAACGAGAAATTTTAGCAAAAAATAGTAAAAATTCAAAAACCCTTTGGAAGACAATAAATGATATAACCAGCCGTAACACAAATAAAACAAGTAATCTAGATTTATTGGATTCGAAAGAAACTCCACTAGTAGCAGTTAACCACGTGAATATGTTCTTCGCAAACATTGGCAAAACTCTAGCTCGTAAAATTACACCAGATCCCTCTTTGCAAAAACCCTATAATTTGAACCAGTTGCACAGCTCACCAGTTGCATCTTTTGTTTTTCTGGAAACGGATCCTGAAGAGATATACTTAACCCTAATGAGCCTTAAATCCGAGAGTGCCCCGGGTTCTGACAACATACCTACTAGATTTTTGAAATTAGCTAATGAAATAGTAGTACCTATAATTTCCCACTTGGTTAATTTATGTTTTGAAAGGGGGACTTTTCCAGCGGCATTAAAGAGAGCAGTTATTACGCCTGTCTATAAGAATGGGAACAAGAGCGACGTCTCGAATTATAGGCCAATCTCAGTTTTAACGGCAATATCTAAATTAGTAGAGAAATTAGTAAATAAAAGACTAGTAAATTATTTAAACAAAATTGATTTTCTATCAGAATCACAGTACGGCTTTCGGAGAAATCTTTCGACTGAAGATGCAGTCACGGCACTAACGTCTCATGTTGTAGAAAATGTTGATAAGGGACAGAAATGTATTGCAACATTTTTAGACTTGAAAAAGGCATTCGATACTGTCTCAGTTCCCATNGATTCCTATACTATCCTAAGAATTATTGATTACCTACATGGCCAACATACCTTTCAGCATCTTTGGGAAGCGAAAAAAAAAGATAAATCCGGTAGATTTCTTTTCGAATTTAAACACCCGAACGCCGCACAATATTTCTTTCTCTGTATGTCCATTTTTAAATAATACTTCGATCATAGAATTATAATCATACTACAACGCACGCCAGCGACCTGACGGGCGCGCGCGTGACACTCGACTGATATAATACCCGCCGGCGGGGCGCTTCGCTGTAGGTATCTAATTATCGGATGTACCGCGCGGAGTGAGCCAGGCCTGCTTTGGGGCTAGCTGGCGCTGTGTGAAATTGTCCAAAGATTTATTTATTAAAGATTTATTATCATAAAAATCTTAACAAATTATTGCCAACTACACATTTTTTTTTCAGGTAGGTACACGGTACTTACTTGCGCCTGAGCCTACCTATGCACTGTGCGTACCTTACTGGAGGGACAACTAAATTGAAAAGTAGGCAAGTACAATCCGCTCTATAAAGTTTAGCTCCTTGAATGTTAGAATGAACCTTCTTAATTTATTTTAACAAATTGCTAATTTTCGTCATCAGTCATTATTAAATTAAGAAAGCAGGAAGGGAGGGTAGGCAGCAAAAAAGTATGAAATAAAACGTTGACTTTCAATTATATTAAAAACGTTTATTTTACCTTTGGTTCTCCATAAAATATTACTTATAATTAAGCCCAAATTAGGTATACATATTATAACAACTTCTTATTAACTTATAACTAGTAGAAATTGGTAAATATATTAATACACTTTTCTTTATGAAAAATTGGGTTTATACAGGGTGTACTAAAACCAGAGCAGCCCTTGTAACTATGTAGGTTTTCCTTATAGTTAATATCAAATTCAAAATTACATTACGCCGAGTCTTGATTTGATGAAAATTAAGCGCTAATATTGTGGCAGATAATGAGACACAATATTCAAGCTGTAGCCTTCATAAAAAACTAACTACTCAAACAACACTGACCCTAAAATCAAAATCTTTTTTTTTTTTCAAATAAATGTTCTTATTTTCATTGATTTTTTTATTACGAAGGGAAATAACTAATTTGTTTTGCGTGTAGGTAAACAAGACCGTCATTTTTGAGAATTGCGTTGTTATTGATCAATTTCTACTATGATACATTAATCCTAATTGACTTTTTCCAAATCAGTCTTTGTAATAATAAAATAATAATAAACATTATAAATATGATTGATAGTTGATAGCTTCTATGTATGTTAGCTTAAAAATATTAATATTTTACGCTTTGGTAAAATAGATTTGTGTTCCAGATTAAAAACCATCCGATAAATAATTAGTTACCTATCTAACTTGTCTAACTCGGTCTTCTCATATTTTTTTATTTAACGTAGGTAGATAACTAAGCTATCGTAAGATTTTAAATGGCCTGCCAAACATTTTGATAGAAAAATCTCAAGTGGGGGCATCTGGGAATACTTAATTCCCATTTACCACACTTATGAAAACAAAAAAATTAAAATGTGCAAAAATAGTTGGAGTTACAATTTGTCTGATCATCCTTTTATGAATTATTTTTATTTTTTAATTGTGATGTTAACAAATGATTAAGGAAAACTTTTTACTCTTTTCTTTTAACAATAATTTGTTTAACAGTAAAGGATAATTTTTAGATTATTTTAGCCACTGATAAACATTGACTATCGGTAGGTTTAATTACTAAAGGAATGCAATGCTTATTTATGAATAACATCCGTAATATTCATGACACTATTATGCTAATGATATTAAATATAAATTATTCTTACTCTTATTATTTATTGATAACATTATCAACTTTGGTTATTCATATACATATTAATAAGTAGCTTTCATTTACTTACTTAAATATAAAAACTTATTTTGTATGTACAGTATTGACATTATTTACATAAATTTTACATTCTACTACAGGAAGTAGAAATGTTTTGATTTAACTGCACACAACTGGGGGACGAAATTCAACAAGAGTAAATGATTAATGTGTTCAAATTAACTTTGCCAAAGTCAAAAAGAAGGAATATTAATCAAATGTTGAAGGTTCAAACCATCTTTTGATCATGTGCAATTAAATTCGTGAGTATCATTAGAACAACATTTTGTTTTGCAACGAATATCTAAAAATAGCCGGCTTAATGAGTAACGTTATATTAAATTACAACCACTATAGCTAGATTATCATTTACATAATCTTGTTCACACATTCAAAGAGATTTTTTGTATCTACATCTTAGGCCAAGACGTACAAAAAACTTTCTGAGAATAGGTATAATTATTTTGATCTTAAGAGTGATGGATTTGAGTGCTCTACATTATTTGACATAGCAAAAGATGAATTTTGTGGCCATTCGTAGAGGTACATTCATAACTTAGTCGGATTATCTTTCAAGGGATTTCTTTTTTCGACATAATTTGGTGAGTTCGACGATTGCCCCACCGTTCTGCTTCCCCACGTTGTTCTTTTGGCCACAGGATTATTCTTACAAAACTTGAGGAGATTAGCGTAGGCTGCTCTGTACTGTCTGTTCGTTGCAGCGTAGATGAGTGGGTTGATAACGCTGGAGGCCCAAGCTAAAATGGACGCTATTATGTGGAGCCAAGGGTAGGTAATCCCATCGTCGGCAACGTTCATGATCATGAGTGGCAGGAAGCAAGCCAGGAAACAGAGGAAGATGGTGAGCATGAGGGTTGTGAGGCGAGAGTCCTCTTCTTTCTCCTTCGCTGTTTGACCGCTGAGTTTGCTGTGAAAAAAACGCAAGGATTAAAATAACAGTGAGAGTTGCGACATTTTTTTGAGTGGGACTTAGCAAGGGAGCTGAATTCTCCCTCGTACTTTCACAATTTCTACTTGAATGAAAGTAGAGTCAAACAAAGTTCTTATAGAAATATAAGAAAATGTATTGTCATTTCCAAGAATTAAGTTACCTAATTTTAAGGACGTAAAAATAAGTTTCCCTGTTTAAAAATACATTCACATACGAACCTAATGATTTATTAAAGAGGGAATTAAGTAATGAAATCTCACGATGTCAAATCTTTTTTGTTGCATAGAAAATAACGATTACACAGAGCAAAAATGTTAAGTGCAACCTACACTTAACTAACCAAACCCCCACCAAGTTAGCACTCGAAAATACCAGTCGATTCTCACCCACATACACACCTTCGTCCCTCCAGTTTTCTCTTGCTCTCTCGCACTCTCCAGTATATGCAAGAGTAGGACACAATGATGACGAGGCATGGTAGCGCGAATCCGAAGACGAATAGATACTTCTTTGGTGACATACAGTGTTTGGGCAGGATCGTGCAGCTGAACGTTTTAGGATTGAAGCCTAGTTGGCCCCAAATTCCTAAAAGTGGTGGCACCTGAAATAAATAGAATAAAAAAATATGAACACAAAGTAAAATAAATAGTTCATGGACAGCCACATGTTGTGAGTCCTTGTATTTAATAATTCCATTATCGGTATGCTATCATTCCTATCAAATTCAGCAAATATTTTTATTCGGCTACCAATGATATTATTAACACAGGCAAGTAGGTGCAATCAAAACAAAAATTTAATAGCTCGTGCCGCAACGCAATGGGTTAAGAAACGCAGTATAAATGTTACGGTTAATGTGATAATTTGAAAATTATGAATAATCGCCGGTTATTATGAATAATTACCGACAGGTGAGGTAAAAGTGATAAATTAATCACATTTATCAGTGATTATTTCATAATGTAGGTATCCTTAGTACTAACGAATATCATAAAAGAGAACACCGGATCGTGTACAGCGCTCATGTACAGCCTCACACTTTAAACGTTTTGATATCATATATTAATATAATCTGGCAAAATGAGTTTAGACTGTTTCTTGCGTAACATTACTTTACCATAATGCCTATAACCGTGTATATTAGCCGTGTGGTGACGGCAGAGTAGAATACATTTGTCACCAACCCCTACTCTTCCCGCGGGTGTCGTAAGAGGCGACTTAGGGACTACACATCAAACAGAGAATGGGCAGCAGCGCTCTCTGAAAAACATCAATCTTTTAAACTGCGATCTCCAACCCGNATTAATATAATCTGGCAAAATGAGTTTAGACTGTTTCTTGCGTAACATTACTTTACCATAATGCCTATAACCGAGTATATTAGCCGTGTGGTGACGGCAGAGTAGAATACATTTGTCACCAACCCCTACTCTTCCCGCGGGTGTCGTAAGAGGCGACTTAGGGACTACACATCAAACAGAGAATGGGCAGCAGCGCTCTCTGAAAAACATCAATCTTTTAAACTGCGATCTCCAACCCGCCTGCCAAGCGTGGAGATTATGGCAAAACCCTCCACTATAGTGGAGGAGGCTCATAGTCCAGCAGTGGACTGTAAAGGGCTGTTGATGATGATGATGATGAATGCCTATAACACATTGTTTTGATTTAAAGTGAAAAATAGGTTAAGGTGCGGCGGGGGGGGCCCTTGGGCCACCCCTAAGCCGCCTATTTAGTTTTATACACACATAAATGATCTTTAGTTAATCACATTTACCAAATCATGTGGTAATTATTCATAATAACCGGCGATTATTCATAATTTTCACATTTATCACTTTAACCGTAACATAAATACAAAGGGTCATAAAACAACACAACAACACTCCGTTGATGGCACTGCATTTGACGCATCACTGCAATTGGACGAAACTGTTTCCATCATTTGAACTGTAATGGACTAAAATGGCCTATTTACGGTTTCGAGTTGGAAGAAATTAATGGAGCCTATTATTCTTTGGTAGAAGTTAAAAGCTGTAGCGATAGCGGGAAGAAATTTAAAAAATATTTTTTATCCGTGCTCAAAACTAAGTGGGGACAAATGGGAAATATGTTTTAGTCATTTATGAATAAGCATTGGAATGATTTAGAAAATAAATTCAGCTGGCTTTCACATTTCTTCCTAGCTCTTACGTGTTATCTTTAAGGAAATGCTGCCCTATATCCTTGCTATTTCTCAAGTCAAAGTACCTTACGTGTCTCATCAAAGTTTTATCTTGTTTGCATTTAGTATATTTATAGGTAGGTCCTTTAACATTATCAGCTTCATTTACAACATTCAGGATGCTTCCATTCGTGACAATTAACTGGCTCATGAATAGGTGCAATGAACTAATTCCGACGAATTCCAGCTTCCTCTAAATTATAACCGTTTATTTGTTTAATGGACCCGCCTATGGATACAGTTTTAATTCGTATGAATGGCGTTATGTGTGGTCCCTTCCTAGTAGCGAGATATTATTTATGTGAATAAAGCAACATAGGTACATTGTGTAAACAGTAAAATTCAACATCTGTACTGTGTCAGATTAGATATTTTTGTGATATTAAAATACGCTATGACTTACATAAATTTTAACGCGTGTTTGATGAATTTAGGTAAAAGGAAGTAGAACCTGGTAGATGAATGCCCTGATTGGGCTGAATCCAATTAATCGCATTTGCCACATTGAAATATGATTATTTTATAAGTCACGAGATAAAGGGGGAAAATGGCACTCACCATGAATCCGAAGGAGACCAGCCATATCAGCAGCAGCTGGATCCAGATCTTGGTGGTCGTGTAGATCTGCGAGTACATATCGTAGTACGCTATGAGCGTGTATCTGAAATAAAAGACGATAACTTAAGTATAATAATATTAAGATTGCAACTCGGCAATAGTAAATTACTAATTATTTCTTAAAACTTTCTTTTTATTGATACACGCAATGCTATAAAATAAGTCTGTAGTAGTCATAGATATAAAATAATGTAGCTATTTCTGCAAGCTTTGATCAGGCACAGAACTTCGAAAATTGTTGTTCTTTTTTTAGAAATATTTTTTAAAAATAGTATAATATTGGTGCATAAAGAGCTATTAATCGTAGGTAGGTAATCATTAATTAGTGCCTAAGCGTGGGAAGTCGAGAAAGCTTCCTAGGTAAAGCTACTGCTTTAATAATCTCTGGGCACAAAAACATGCACTCATCCACTCCAAGCGTCGTTTTGATCTCACTTTCATGAAATCTGGAGTGTTTTATGTTTTATCGGCCGTTAAAAGGCACTCAGCGCTATCGGGCGTGGGAACGCGAAGCTAGTGTTTGAGGATGATAAACTTGCATCCGCACCTTGAAGCAACAGTAACCTACTAAGACGTCAAACTGCCCTAAATAGCAATAAAAATTGAATAATTAAAGTTATCTGTGACATTAATGGCAACTCACATTATTTTAATACTTATCAAAATATTTTTTTTAATCCACAACGAGGAAGCTCTTGGCCTGTATCTAATATTGCAGACGTAACGACATTAGGTACCTAGTAGTCGTCTCTGTTCGTCACTAATCATTAGGCATAGGTAGTTTTTATTTGACGTACCAGACACAAGTTTATCCTATCATCAACAGTCATACATGTGGCTGTGGCTAACAACTTAGTCACTGATAAATGCTTTAATATTCGCTTCAAAAACATTTAAAATATCTTACCCGTGTTGAAGTGAGGTATAATTTTTTTGATAATTTCGAATAGGTTAAAGTTAAAAGGCAAATAAAAACAACTGTTTCTGAATCATACGACGCGTTTCCCTAAAAGGGCATAACGAATCTGCGGAGTGCGGACATAGTAATAAAGTCCTAAATATGGTTATGTTCCTTGAACATTGAGATTAAGTTACTGAATTAAGAGAAGGGCAAGGCCTCGGTATAATATTGTGTGCCCATTTTTTTGGCCTACTTTAAAGATATAACATAATATTAGGTTACTGGCTAACAATGGAATTTTATTGACCAAAGTCTAACATTGTTAAAAGTTTCGCTTATTAGTTACATGGTTGCTACTATGGGAGCATCGAGCATGCCATAGCCTGAGAGTTAAAATATCCTTTGACATAATTGTATCCCACNTATCCCACATAAAGCATTGAATTCTCTTACCTCATAGTAGAATAGTTGCAAATTAGTCACTCTAGTTTACAAATTGACGACAATCAATTTTGTATAGTAAATAAACAAGGAAATCTTTTGCTATGTTTAGATTTCTACATAGCGGCCTATAACACCATTAAAGTTTGATTTGGTAAGAACATTAATGTTATTACAACCGAACAGCTGGTCAATTGGATTACAACCGATCTTTGTATCGAGGATACTGACCCAGCAGCGTCAATGGTTTATTTTTATACCCGCTGCAGCATGGTGTTTCGCAATGGTTCAATGATTTGTGTTGAGAGGATTGATGCATCTGACTTATTGTAGAATCAATCATTTTGATATCAAACAACAATAAAGTCACTTAAAAGAAGTTGTAGTAGGTATATAGAAATTTATACAAAAAAAATCTTTCCCATTTGCCCCCATTTACAACTCTAGGGGCCTGATGGGAATTTTAGGAAAATCTTTACTTTAGCAACTTTTTTGCCCGCTATTACCTAGTGCACCTAATCTACAGAGATCCCGGTTTAGTAACTTTCGTTATTACCAACAGTTGTAGCTTGTATGTGCCCCAAAAGGGAAATTTAATGTCTATCAGTTAAATAGCTTCTCCCTTCCCCTTTAATGCATTTTGGTTGACCGTTATTACTACCTACCAATTTGCATTTTGATACAAATCTGCATCTTACCACAGTAACTCCGTTATCAATCAAGTTTTTAACTGCTTTTTCTATTCATTCTGTGACTTGAGCTCGTTAGTATCTGTCAGTTTGTTGTGTATTTCTATTTACTCATACTTTCGAGAGCACTCGCATGACTAATCCAAATAATAAGCGCCCATAACGTGTAACATTCTTGAAACGTTATGTTCTAGCCATGATCGTGCTCGGACGAAAGTCGCTGATATGTAATTAACTGTAATAACTTCATTGTTATTAGCAAAATGCTTCAGCAAATAATTGCTTAGCGTTATTCTAAGAATTCAAATAAAAATATTTTGCGGAAAATCTACCTATTTCAGCGAGAAGCGTTTGATTGATATACTTAATGTAGTTTCCATTCTTGACCGACATTAGCTAAAGTTAAAATCCTGTTTCGTTGTGTTTAAAGTCTTTAATGTAGATCAATTAAGTTTTCTTGCTCTTTAATTATGGGTTTAAAATATTAATTATTCCATTTTAAACTTGATTGTTGCGTTTCCCCTGCTACAGCCAGGAAAGTAACAGTTATTATCGCAATCAGAGAACAATAGGCCCCTGTCATCTCAAATTGAATTGTTACTAAAATAAGCTTTGAATAAGTCGACACGTCCCACGCATACGGGCCTTTTAATTTATGTTTCACGCATCATCGAGGGTTTCGCTTGGGGAGATGAGTAAAATGCTCTTTTTTCTGATTTCTTATATCTCCATTTAGCTTTACAACAATCGGTCATAAATATTTAAGTTACTTGGAGAGAATTTTAACGAGTTTAATCTATGTATTTTTTTTATAAAACGAGAGTTATGGGTCACTGGATCAAATGTTTTTATACATACAATATTTTTTCATCCCTTGGTTTGGCTTATTTCCTCTCAGACCTCCCGCTTCCTCCATTCAATTCCTTTGGGATTCCTAAACAATATAATCCTTATTCATATTCTGATTGCGGACTTCCATTAATATTAATGCAGTTGCTTCAACATGCTTCTTCAATGAACGGATATAGGCCAATGAACCGCATAACACTAATAAGATTTAGTAATTAAATAAAATGAGTAAAAAAAAGACAATAGGTTTAATAATTAATTAACTTCATTAGCTAATTGAAAACGCAATGGCAGTTAGGCACATTGCGTTTTCTATTTATTTTAAGTAAGTATAATTAATTTATTACTGATTCTATCGTTTACAAGCTGCCGCTTATATAACTCTCCGAATACACCCTTAAATTATTACTAACTTTCGCGTTGCATTATTTAAATAACTAATTAACGGGAATTATGAACGCAATTCTTTTGATTGATGTACGGTTGCAACTTGCACCGGCCTTGGTCATATTTATGAATTTCGGCTGAGTAAAAAAGAGTCATGATAATATTAAATGAATATAATGTTTTGCAAAATAACACGACCGTGTGTAGCCTTCAATAAAAAATACTCGAGGGTCATTCGAACATTGCACGGTTTGTTTTAAATATATTTTTGTTTTACAACTTAATGCGTGAGCGAGCTGACGTAATAAATCAAACAACGCTTTTACAGACGCCGGAGATTTCCCGCCGTTTTATTTTTATGACACGCGCAATGAAGTGGTTAGATTTACTAGTTTATACGACAGACAGTTTATTAGAAGTAGACCTTAAAAATTCTGCAATTATAAGCGGGGCAAATGGGAACACTAACACTATTTATTTGAAGAAGTGAATAATTCATGCAACGCGAAAGTGGGACAAACGGGAAAATTAACACTAACAATTAAAATGACATTAACTTGATAAATTGTTTGATGTAATGTAAGTAATGACTTGATTTTACTCTCCCAATTAGTGCAAAAGAAAATAAGAAATTGAAAACACGAAATTATTTATCGAACATAGATTTTTTTTTGAGTTGCTAAACGGAGATGATGATCTCTGTGAATTTTATTACTGCTCTGATAAAACATGGTTTCTAGCTGAAACAAGTTAACTGTTATTAAATCGTTTTATGGGCGTACTTTACCGTTCCGTGTTGCATTAAACTGCACTTAATGCAGGTCACTTTTTAGGGTTCCGTGGGAGGAAATGGAATACATTAAGGATATCTGCACTATTTCGTTTTTTCAACTCTATATTACGTGTTTGCGTAGTGTTAGATTTTGTGTTATGTTTTAAAATAAGTTACTTAATTTTAATTAAGCAGTTTCTTCTTCCAGTGACTTTGATTTAGTTAATTGCCCTGCTGTATAATTTATTAATATTGTCTTTAAGTAAATAACGATTTAATAAGATTAGTTACATGAGCACGTCATTACTTTGTTAAGCAGACAATGCAGTTGGCTGTTTGTTATGTTTAATAGACAGTACGGAACCGTAACACTAATAAAAGCTTCTGTAATGCACTTGGCCTATTTTTATAATCGTTGCGTTAACACTTTACGCCAGCACGCGGCCTTACACGGCTGCGCCCACCTTGACCATCGCCAGATGAATGAGTCATGGGACACTAGGAAAACACATGGTTTCGTTAACTATACCACCATGTTTTTACATTAAAGTTGTTTTTAGTGTTGGATTTGTAGATTTATGTTTTTAAGCTGTCTAGTCTCTGGTCTTTGACCATTAGCTAATATATTTTTTCTTTGGTGAATTGAGTGAAGTAAAGTTTGGAGGGTAGGTATGTGAAACAGTTCACTAAAAGCCTCCCCTCTTTTATAGTTACTTGTGTCTCCAGTAAGAATCAAGCATGATGACTGTACTTTTTATAACACTTGCGTGTACCTACGAGTTCGTTCGTTCGTTTCAGCCGAATGACGTCCACTGCTGGACAAAGGCCTCCTCCAAGGTTTTCCACAATGAACGGTCCTGCGCTGCCCGCATCCAGGCTCTTCCCGCGACCTTCACCTACGAGTACGTTGAAATTAAAATCAAGAAGTAGAACCAATTATACTATTTTGTCTCACCTATTAATAGTAATAGCGACCATAGACAGCAGCGACACGGCTTCATTTCCATAGAAAACAAACGCGAACATCTGGCACATGGTCTCCCCCAGCGCCCACTCCTCGCGGATGAACCGGTTCGCCGTCAGAGGCAGGTTGATCCCGCAGAACAGGAGGTCTGACACGCAGAGGGAGAGCACGAACTTGGTGGTGACGTGTCCCCTCAGTTTCGGGTGCATGAGGAGGGCAATGGTCGTGATGAGGTTGCCTGGAACAAAGAGGTTTAGATTTTTTAACCAAAATTTGATCGTTTGGTGAAGCTCCCTGTACCCTGAGCACGAATAACGTACGCTTATTGGGTCTTCATACAAGAAGCAAGTGCCGTAATGTCATAACGAGAACGACATTTTTTCGTGCTCGGGGCTCTGAGTGCGAAAAATAGATTTCTGCCAATTAAAAGTCTTTTCTGGCCCTTGTCTAAGTTCTTATGTTGGAAAAAGCTCCAGTAAAAATATCTTTTACATAAACAAACACACTTACAAAGTTAAAATAGCTACCTATTAATATTTCCTTAATCTAAAATTATTATTTTACTAAATAAAAATTAATATTAAAATTAAATGCTTTCAATAGTTAAATTCCCATTTTCCCCCGATGAATAATAATTGTGGTGGCAAATGGGAAAATCTAATCGTACGGTTACATTTGGTGTAGATGGACATGCTGCATTTAACCGTATACCCTACCTAACGTCTAATGCAAGTTATTTTTAACACACCATAATAATATTTCCCAATAGTCAAAGAAGAAAGTTCCCGTTAAAAGCTATTAACGATTTCGTTGACAGATGGACCAAATCGTTTCTATTGCTCGAAGTCTCAGATCATAGAAGGGATCATTCTCTTTCTATGATCTGAGCTCGAAGTAGATGCGTAACTTTTTAATTATTCTATTCGGTAGATATCCTTTATTACAAAGTGGTTAAGATTGTTTGACACCTTACTTCCATGCTGGTACTTTACTAACCCCCTTACTAATAAAAAGTTACACAGTTTTAAAATGACATTTCCATACTAAACGTCACTTTAGATACTGTTCAACGAGCGTGTAAGTTTTATTAGTAAGGGGGTTAGAATAGAATGACTGGACGTGGACATCAATGAGGGCTATCGTTTTTATACTTAACAGTTGGCACCCCTGGCGATTGACAGGACCTTACTCTACAGTGGCGGCATCTTGATGAGTGCAAATGCGATAGTCCTCCTACCCTTTAGCGCTCACAAGTTGGCGCCACTGTCTTCGCTACTAGCAAGTGACAGGACCTTACTCTACAGTGGCGCTAACTGGTGAGCGCTAAAACGATAGCCCTCATTAAAAGGACTCTTAGTTAACACACGTCCTGTGCATACGTCTTGGTATAAGTAGGGTTGTGTTATCATCTTTTTGGCTACTTTGAGTGTCACAAACTACCTATTTTATGCTGATTGTACTTTATTTAAATAATTAAAATATCTTTGGACAATTTCACACAGCGCTATCTAGCCCCAAAGTAAGCAATTAATATTATTATGCTTGTGTTATGGGTGCTAGCTTAACGCATATACTACATACTTTTTTTTAAATACATACTTATTATACATAGTAAGACGCGTCACAGAAATTAAAATTCATCATTTCAATTTCTACCCGGCCGGGAATCGAACCCTGGACCTCTCGGCATAGTAGGTACCCAGTCCGTTTTAGAACCACTACCTAAACCAAACGGTCGACTATGTACGTACTTTTACCTACCTAAACCTTATAGAATCCGGTTTATATCCGGATCAGGTTAATTACGTCACCGATGGATTGTGGACTCAAAACCATGCAAACAGTAGGTGCTATAAACTACGGTGTTTGCGGGCTATGGGAGTACACACAACTACCTACGGAACTGAGCCTAATCGGTATTGAACTCAATTTCATTTTTGGCATGCCCTACCTTACCCAGGCGAAGCCAGTTTTCTTCTTTCTGAAAACTAACTTTCCCTTTTTCTCTTGGACTGGACATTGGAAATAACAGTTTTTTAAATAGTAACACCACAGTAACACCAACCTCGCGGGCGCTTGCCAGTTGCCACAGAATAGCAACACTTTTTAAAATACGAACTGTCAAAAACTAGTGATGCCAATCAGTCACAGATTATGATGTATTATCGATTAGTAGTAAATAAAACAATTATGACAAAATCAAAATTGTTATTGTAAAAAAAAGTTCTCAAAGAGGAGGATGAGGATTGTAGAAATTTATTACTCCCATAGACAGACATTGATAACATTTAATTTACTGTTCATGGATTGGCCATCAAAGACACTTAACGTATTAGATTGGCGAGGTGCAATTTTAGCTGATAGGGCGAAGCAATCACTTAGTAAAACAATTAAAAGTAGGTGTACACCGATACTATCGAATGTGCAACAGTGATCAACATAAAAGGGTCTTGTTTAGATAAAGGATGATTTTTATCGATAGTAGGTATAATTTAGAGGCGATTAGAGGATTTAAATTGATTTCACTTGTAACTTGTAACCCACACAAGTTGTTAATGTTTAACTTTTTATTTAGTAAATACATATTATTATTATTAACTTCAATGCAATTTTAATTTAGTTATCGTAGTTTGACTGTGTCATAATGATGAGTTATTAATGTAGATTTAAATAAAGTATTAACATTGTCTTTGTCATGCAACAACAATTCCATTAAGTAGTCAAAAGGCTAATGTTTTTACTATCTATTTAACGTACTGGCAAAAAAGTACCTAGTATTTTCTGAAACTTTTACAATTATGTGCCACTTGTGGTCTAAGCTGAATAAATATTTTTGATTTTGATTTTGAATTCTAGCATTTTTTTAGCAAAAGAAAACTTTGATGCTGTTTCAGCTAATAACAAACTATCGGACCTCGTTTGTTAATATACAGGTGTGATTTTACATCTAGCATTCATAATAAGAAAACAATAGTAAAATACTTTATTGAATTAAAATATATAGATTAGAAAGAATATTTTCTTAACATTCATCAACAAACTAATGATTAAAATAAATTGTAGTTATTTGGCGTGGCTAGATGGCTGCACGAAATCGATCAACGGAATTTCGAATCCGGATCCATCCGAATAGTTGTAAGTAAAAGAAACTGCAATTTCTAAAGCAAGTAGTTAATAAGATGTTTTAATCAAATTGGCTTATTTTTCTCGAGTTCAATCGCCGGAAGCATGAATCATGGTTGTTTTACATATAAAACCTCAATAAGTTCATAAGATTTATGCACTTGTACCACTCCATTTTGTTCGTGTTATGTTTCTGTGATTTACGACGTCAGTCTGCTTTCTGTCAACTCGTAAGGTCTTGTATTGACCTTTACTGGTTTTTATTTTAAACGCCAGTAAAAGTGTTTTGATGTAGGATGTTAGTTTACAATAACATATTTTTTTTACACAATTTTAGAATATTATCAACTCATTTTATCTTATTGACTAACAGGAAATGAAGATGAGCAACAGCAAATATTGATAGGCAGCTTTAGGATTGAAGAACATGACCTTTCAAAAACCTGAACTAAAAACAGAGTTGGGGAAAATAGAGTTACATTACAAAGCCCAACTCAAAGCGTTCCAAGGTCATATTATAAAACTGCACATGTTGCACTGCGTATTGAATGTGACATGATCACATGACACGTCCCATAGGATGCCCCATGCCCCCGATGGACCTTATCCGATACCTAAGCTGACAGTTTGATTGATTTGACCATAAACAGCCCCTAGTGGGGCGATAAAGCTGTAAATGAGTGAGGGGTCACAATTCCCGTATAAATTAGGTACTCATATTTTGAAAATTCTGAGATAAGGTTGATTTTGCAATCATAAAACTAAAATTTATTTAATTTATTGTGGCAGGCAAGCGTTTAATATCTATAGATAGATACAACGGAAACGGCACCGAATTAAAAAATAAATGGAAAATAACAATTAGTGATGTGAAAACATATAACATGTAACAAAAAATTATCGATATGTTATGTAAATTATGTACTGTATTTACGAAAATTAAGTGTAAATTATTATACCTAATCTGACAGTCATAATAATGACTGTTAATTTGGGAGTAAGAACAATGTTACCTCAATAAAAATTCATAATTGAATGATCAGTTTTCATATTGATAAAGCCGGTACGCATGCAAACAAACCACTTAAATTAATGTGTCTACCATCACATTGCAATTTGCATTTATTTTGCAACATAAAAGCGAGTCGTCATTGCGTTCGCAGAGCTTCCAGACAGTTTTTAATAAATAAACGAACTTAATTGGTCACTGCGCTAAATGATACGACGATTGGCCGTGTTGTTTACCAAAACACTTTGTTTACACGACTCCCATAGCGCGATTAATTGCTTCGATGGAGGCACACGTGATGCCGTCGTTAGCCGCCATGTTGTATGGGGTTGGTTTATCCTAAATCATAATAATATTATGGAGATTCGGGGTCTACCACCTACATAGAGCAATCGTAAATAGGTACTCGCTCTTCTAACTGTGGGATCTAGGATTTTTTAAAGGCATGTATTTAAATGATCTTTTTAAAATAGCAAAAACGGCAAATAAAAAAATCTAAATGGTCATCTATTTTAATGATTGATCCTCTATCTTTGAGACATAAAATAAATGAAATCGATCTATATATTAACCTCTTTTGAACTACGCAAAAAAAAATTGAGATGTAAAAATTATATCTGATCGTTACTTGTTGGTCCTCAAAAATAAAATAAATGAGCNTATCCCACTAGGGCATGAATTTCGGAATCTCGGAATCTCGTAATATCGGAATCTCGGAATGTTAGATCCGATATTACAATTCCGATATTGAGCGATCCAATATCGTAATATCGGAATCAGATAAAAGTTTTAATTGAGATTTAACCCTTAACCACCTAGCACATATTATTGTCACACAACCGCCTATCATACGTCTATGGGACCCCAGAATAAAAAATGATACGATTACGATAAATATTAAGGGAGGGTACACATTTAATTTAAAATTCTGTTATGAAAATGATTAAACTCTTTATTTTAAAAAAGAAGAATGTGAAAATCAACGATACTTTTACAAAAACTCCGAATAATTAGCATAATCTCTTATTTTTGGCTTACTTACTATTACTTATAGAAAATGAGATCCTAAAAAATATTTAAAGTGATAGGAACTTATTCTTATATTTTTTGTATAATTCAATCAACAAGGAACTAGAATAAAAAAAATAAAACTCGTTATTATAATCAATTAATAAAAATTGCAGGCTCTAAACTTAGAGTTTTTTTACGGCAATCCAGACTCATATTGTTCGAACATTCGAGGCAAATTGGCGCTTTGCATTCGAAAGACATGAGTNAAAATAAAAAGAAGACTTTGACATTATAGTGTCACTCTCGACAATGCGTTAGAGGTGGTAAGCATGGTGATTGAAACTTGAACAGTGTGCCTACCATGAGTTTACGTTATGGTTCGGACAAACCAACGCGATCACAGCGCGATCAGCCGGCGTGCAGCGATGGCGACCAGACCTAAATACATTGATCGCCATCGCTGCACGCCGGTTGATCGCGCTGTGATCGCGTTGGTTTGTCCGAACCTTTAGGTGTGCTCGCTAGCGACTGCGTAAAAAAATGACATTCAAATGTATGACATATTGTGCAGCGCCCCTAGTGGCTACTTTCAAGAAATAAAATCTTCATAGAATTTTTTGACGTATTCGCTAGCGAGCTCACCTAACGTAAACTCATGGTAGGCACACAGGTAGCCTGACGTTACGGCACCGCCTATGTTTAATTCCACGCAAAAATATGGAGGTAATTTAAATATGTAATTAATTTCTCAGCCATTTCTTGATGGATTTCAAAAATAACTTCAACGGCTTTTTTATTTGGTCTATATTTTAATTCCATTCAGTTAAATCGCGGGCGTGCATTACTTTGAATTAATAGGCGTGATCCTGTTTTATGGAAATCGTCCCGTTAAGTGTATTTTTTCTCAAAATGTATTAATTCTAGTAAAAAAGTAATTAACTTAATCTTCAGAAAACTATTTCTAGGACAATGGTCTTTAAAGAGTCCTAAGTAAATCTACGAATACTTTATTTACTTGCATCACTTAAATAATACTTCATCTATACTATTTAGTATTAAGTGAGCATACAAAAAATCATAATTTAGTAATATAAGATTTTTTTTAACTTAAGCTAAGAATAACTTAAGACCCAATTATCTCAAGAATACTTAACTTGGTTTTGGATATTCTTAATTTGCTTAAGTAGTGCTCGATAAAGAATATAAACTCTTAAAGAGAGAAATCTCTATCCTAAGTTTATTTGGTTTTAGCTTAAGTGTAAATTTAGATAGAGTTAAGACAAGTAAGATTTTACCATTAATACCAATTGCTACTTGGGCTATTATGCCTAATCTGACAGTCATAATAATGACTGTTAATTTGTGAGTAAGAACAATGTTACCTCAATAAAAATTTATAATTGAATCATCAGTTTTCATATTGATAAAGCCCGCACGCATGTAAACAAACCACTTAAATTAATGTGTCTACCATCACATTGCAATTTGCATTTATTTTGCAACATAAAAGCGAGTCGTCATTGCGTTCGCAGAGCTTCCAGACAGTTTTTAATAAATAAACGAACTTAATTGGTCACTGCGCTAAATGATACGACGATTGGCCGTGTTGTTTACCAAAACACTTTGTTTACACGACTCCCATAGCGCGATTAATTGCTTCGATGGAGGCACACGTGATGCCGTCGTTAGCCGCCATGTTGTATGGGGTTGGTATACTAACATCACAGCAAGAAAAAGTCAGATAATCTCATCATAACCACCAACTTATTGGTTTGTAAGGTCTCTAAATCTAAGGGTTGCCAAGCCCTAGCTACTCGTTCTTCTCAGCGTCACCTTATTCCAATTTCGTTAGCACTTTCTAGGTAAAAAAATACTTCATTTTAATTTTTAAGACTCAAGATTTAATCAACTTTATCCTAAATCATAATAATATTATGGAGATTCGGGGTCTACCACCTACATAGAGCAATCGTAAATATGTACTCGCTCTTCTAACTGTGGGATCTAGGATTTTTTAAATTATGTAGGTACCTAACTACTTATCTTGTGATCGTTTATTACTCATCTACGTGACTATTTTTGAAAAGTCATCTTCTTTCAAAGCTTTATTTGTGGTGATTCTTAAAGACTAGCCGAATTTTACAGTTGTGTGTGGGCTTTTATTTTTGGTCTATGGTTACGTTGTTGCAATTAGTGCATCGTTTACGGGGTTTATGCATGTTTGTCTACGAGTTGCTGGCGCGTGCACGAGTATTAGCCTCATGGTTTGTTTATTATGTTACCAAGAACTGAGCTAATAGGGAATCCTGAAACCAATAAAACTGGCGACATATTGGATTTGGAATGAGAGCAGATCAAACAAACTACGTATTTTAAGATTCAGCTAGACGTTTCTTCTCGATAATGAGATTCCTTCCTTTAAGACAATTTTCCTCCTATCCAGAATTGATGCTGTAACAGGATTATAAATACCCCAGGTCCATAAAACCCGAAGAATTGCCCTTAATTCCAAGACACGCAGCATTAATACCCCAAGGGCCAGCCTGAAAGGGCTCTTTATACAAAGGGCATCACCCCCGATTAGCAATAAACACTTTTATATCCCCTCTACATAAGCAATGAAATTAACACACAACAAACATCTTTGATGGCCTCGAAATTAATAGGCCATGCTTGATTCATTATTTGTTTGCTCGTAAAACTTTGGCACTATGCTGTGGGGAGCCAATTTATTGCATAAAGAAATCAGATACTTTATAACTCAAAGCCAAAGGTAGTGTAAGTTATGTAAGTATTAGAGTAGGCGCACACCGTTGATTTTTAGTTGGCCGATAGTTGTGCCCGATTTCAAATTGTATGAAGAATCGGCCAAATCGAATCGGCGTAGTGTGCGCACTCCCATACATGCCCATACTGATCAACAGCCCGACTAAACTATCGGCCGACGAAAAATCAACGGTGTGAGCCTACTCTTAGGATTTTTTTATCTCCAACGAGGAAGCTCTTGGCCTGCATCTCACCTGATGGAAAGTGATGATGACTGAAGGTGGAAGCGAGCTTCCTTCACCTCTTCATAATAACATTTTTGAATTCAAACATACCTACTAGGATACTAAGTAGTATTTAAATTTAAAGAAGTCGGTATTATTATGTAGAGTCACAGACAAACACATGTGATCTACATTCGACCTACAACAACAATAGTGCTACCTACATTTTTTGTTTCTTAAATAGGTATATTTGGCTCAGCAACATCTGTATGTGCTAGATTAATTGCCTCCACTGAAGTTAACAGAAAACGAACGTGTGTTTATTATTAATTAAAGTATTGTTGTGGTGGGAATATTGTCATCATGATTTAAGCCAAAATTATTACGATTTTACATGTTAAGAAGCGATATTTGTTTAATTATTGTATTAATTAGCTCCTGTATTACGATTCAGATAAAGTCACGCGGTTACTTCATTACCTACCAAAATTATAATCGCAAAAATACCTAAGATCAACGAACGAAGAAACAATAAATTATTATTTTAATCGTAAGTTCGTGACATTATATCATCGCCTGTCACTGAGCAGAAGATTAATATAACTTTTTCTAGAAAACAAAACTTTTTCGACGTAAACCGCTGCACATAGTCCATGTCATGGATAATGTTTGTTTACCCAGCTGTTCCTAACGTGTCACTGGAGCGTGTCTATTACTAAAGATTCGAATTCGATACATCTGCTCTATCCGAATCCGACTCTTTTATTATATTAACATTCGAAAGGGACAGAGAGAGGAACAAAATACTAGAACAATTTTGAAGAATTACGGATTACGAGGATTACGACATCCACTTAACGAGGCACGCGATAGTGTTAAAAACGATTATTGGATGCTTTCTAAATACATACAACCAAACTCAAATGTTTACATAAGTCAACGTAAACTTAGGGAGTTGGGACGTGACTATAATGGTATGTGATCCTGTTTTGCTGACCAATTCTTCTAACAAGCTAAAGCTCGCGATATAGAAAGATCTAGTAGAGAGAATTTACTTAACATTAAATATTATGGTGTAGGTACAAAGTATTCATAAATGTATTTACTTTGTTAAAGTAGACCTAAGTTAAAGTATTGTTGATTGAGTATGATTGAGTAGTACTAGTACGCTACTTGAGCAGTGTATTTACGCATACTTCTAAAGAGAGCAAAATTCCATCCGATACTGCTGTTATGATGCTTCGTTTCATCGAAACGTCACTAATGTAAACATCGTTTCATCGCTTCCCTCGAATAGTGGCACAGTAAGCCTATCAACGAGCGGCTCGATACGATACAGTAAACATAAACACAATATGCGTAAACAAACGCTTTAGTAAACTAATCTGTATTTGCTGTGGGACGTAACCAGACACCTCCCGGTCCTAGTATTCATATTCATCGGTAAAATTGTAAAAATGAGCGGTAAAATATATCACATACAACAAATTTACATTTTTAATCAAGAAGATTTTAAATAATAACTTACCAACAACCCCGACCACACTGAATATGCTGGCACATATCGCTGCCAGCACCGTCGCCTCACGAGGGTAGAACGTCACATTTTGCACAACCTGCACTAAACTCGAATTACACTCATCCATTTTTGATAACTCAAATCAACACTATCGATAAAGTTACCACTTCACTAGTTCTTTTTGAATTTGGAACATTTTCTTGACATTTTTCTTTTTAATTCGCGTTGAGTTAGCTGGCCATTGGGTTGCTTTGTGCTCCTTGTTTCTTGACGATGAAATGACTCGTCGTGGCGGCCTGTAACAAAGTGAAAGGGTAGGGTTACATTTTTGTTGGAGCACGTGTTCTTAGTCAGATGATTACAAACAGGCACTTTATTACTCATGTTGTATTCGATGCAAGTGATTCAGAGATTAAAGAAATAAGTAATAAAAGTGTTGTTACTAACAGGCAGGGGATTTGAATAAGTAGGTACTATTTTTCTCTTCAGAACCGATTTGAGTGGTATTTTTAATCGTTAATCCTTGAATCCCTGGTTAAATGATGAAGTAGGTACGTACAAATTCACGTGAATTTCCATTGGTCTTAATAGGTACTTTTGTATCCCAAAAAATAAATGGAAAATGAAAATGAACTCCAAAAGGTTTACGACTCGACGACCGAGCAAATTACCGTATCCTGTTCAAACAAGGCAAAAAGGTTGTTTGTTTTCTCTGATTCAGTTTTTTGCGTCATCTTCTGCGATCTGTCCCCGGAGGTTGAAATAGCGCGTGTCGGGATGCCGGTGGCCGGTGCATTAGCATGGATTTGCATGCACGGTGATGCATGGTGCACGCATGGGCGCGCATGCGGACCATGTGAACAATATGAGCGCGATTATGGACGTTGTAATTATCGGTTCGTGAAATGTAGGGCTGGCAGTTTATTATGATCAAAGCGTAACTAAATACGTAGTCAGTCTAATCGAGCATCAGTTTATTGGATTTTCTGGTATGTAGCTTACTTTTTGCATCTTCTATAGGTAATTAGGTACATATAGATAGAGCATCATACTACCAACCTTATCCACAACGAACTATGAAGTAGGTACAACACTAATAATATAGGTACGACATAATCTCTAAAAAAGAGGTCTTACTTTCATAATTTTCTGTTCTCAACATAAGAGTTCCACAGAACCTTCACGTTAATAATTGACACTGTTACTGTAGTCAAATATCAAAGCATCTATTTCCATCCTAAGAGTAAATATACGCGTAAGGTTAAGTAACTTTCTAAATTATTATCACTCTAACCGAAACTACAAACATCATCGATATAGTTAGTAACCCTAAATACATTTTAACTTACTGCTAACGGATTACCGTTACGCAAGTCAGGTGCCTTGGATTTGTCAAATTGATCTAACTGGGAACACGTCCGGCCAATGCAAGTATAGTGTGACGAGCTTTTAAAACGGTGCATAGAATATTAATTATCACAGTAAGGTCTTACAGTAAGTACCAACTTAGATTTTTTCCATAATTCTGTACCCCCAGTGAAAACGGAGTTAAGTCGAAAATGGTGATTTTTGGGAAANACGGTCATTCAATTTCATCAGCTTGAATTTTTTATCTAAATTATTTTTAAACTTGACAATCATTTAAGAACTCTCGAGATTGATGATGAATGTTTGCCCGTACATTATCGTCACAAATATTGACTTATGTTTTTGGAAGATAAGTAGTATTAAGTAGGCACTTATTGGGTTTTTAACACTTTGCCAAAGCTTCCAACATTGTACCTACAATAAATAAGTTTTTTTTGAAGAAATGAATAATTTTTAAAACATAATATTTTTGTTATACATAAAATTCTATCGATATTTTTTGTCTACTTTAACTTCACTATTCCCGTATAGAGATGGGTAAGTGCTAATAANCTATTCCCGTAGTTTGAAGAAGAGTTTCATAGCGTCGCAACTCGTGACGCAAAAATTTAGGAGCTGCAACTCTATTCCGCGCAATGTCAACTTTCGATTTTGCTAACTGCGCCTTTGAAAAGGGAGGTTATCTAACGTGATTGTATCGCGATTCGCTCACCCATCGTCCCTCGCAGCGACCGATATTGAATACAAACAGCGCATAATAAACCGTTAATGAGCTAAACGACTGTACGCATCCTTATTAAATGTGCACATCGCTGAATGAGTTTTCAATTGAGGTTTTTTGTTTTCTTCCTTCCAATTTATTTAATTGGGGAAGTTGTTAAAACCTCGTGGGATACTTAATTAAAAGGGGTAGGTACTAGGCATGTAGTAACGACGAGAGGTATAGATGATGGTCAAACAGTAGTCATTAGGACATAGAGTTAAAAGAAATCATTTTCATCGTAGCAAAAATCTTTCCGATTTGAATCGGCAACAATATTTGGTCAAAAGAACATTTTCGCGATCTTTCTACTATCATAATTTACAGTTTAACTTGACCAATTAGGTATAAGTTTAGTTTAGAACATAAATGTAGAGATAGGCTAACAAGAAAGGTTTTCCATAGAAAAGTGATTTAACAGGTTAACTATTCTTAGTGAAATTATCCGTAATAGGAAGTTGTCAAGAAAACAGCGTCATTTAAAAGCAATCGCATAGCAAGTTCAATAAATCGCGAGCGGCAATGAATATCAATTTATTGGCGACTTTCTAGAGAAACTGCGTTCGGAAAAAATGGCGATTACCATCTAACGAGAGACGTCTTCACATCATGTTAAGTGGTTTTTATGATGTGCTGGTGGAAAATGGAGAAACTTAATTTAATTGTAAATAAATGCTCTATAACAGTGGTTCCCAAAGTTGTCTGGGCTACGACGACTCATCTAATACAAGTTCCCAAACTCGGCGGGACCCACCTATAGGAAATTTCGCCCACTGCCCAGTGGTTGGATCGGTAGGGTGGTGTGTCGTTCTACAGGCAGGCAGGGCCAACTCAATATTCGCTCGCGACCCACAGTTTGGGAAACCCTGCGCAATAATATAATACCAAAAAGATGTAGGTTATATCTTCGGGGATTAAAAGGTATACCTCACCATTTAGTACCTACAGTAAAGTTTTGCTTAGTTTGTGACTAGAGGCGTAGTGTAAAATGTCCAATGCTTATTTAATTCCCCAACCCGTGTTGCCAGGCTTGCCAGCGCGCAGCGTGGAGAGTGTAGAGCCAAATTCTCCATTTGCTTCTGGTGAATTGGATAGGAAAAGGTGCCTCTTCCTGCAGTGGGGAATAAAAGATCTCATGACGATGATGATGACGTTTCGGGATATAGGACAATAGAGACACCAGTGACCAACAAAATGCAGCTGAATCGCAGTTAAGAAGTTCCTCGAAGTTAGATTGGCAAACGTGGAAAAGCATATTGCCATACGGGAGAAAAAGAAGAAGTAGCTTTTTGCACTTTGATAAGTGATGCTGAAGAATCAGATTGCTAAAACTCAGTCAGTCCATCTTCGTGCAATGCCACTATTTCCACCACCTCGAAACTTGTAGTAGTACGAATGATTTAATAATAAAGTTGATACGGTGATATTTACGATACAGTGTCAACAGCGGTAAATAACTGCAGCAGCTTTATAAACTACCGGCAATAAAGCACCAGCGATATCTAGATAAGCCACAGTGCAGGTACAAAATAAGCAGTAGGTTCAAATAATAATCAAAGGATTAATAACTAGTGAGTTTTACTTCGAACCTTTGAACACGACCTTCTAAAACCTACTTAAAACTCTTTTAAAAAAATAATCAAATCTAAGTATATGATCGAATTAGAACATAGATAGGTGTGGTAAAAGCCGCTGGATGTCCATAAAATCCATTTGGGAGTCGTCTTCACTGATTACCTACCCTACTTTTCACAACAACTGACCGAAGAATGGAGAAAAAAGCCCCTACTTTTCACAATGACGAATGTAGTGAGCCTACTTCACACATTTTTGTTGTGTTAAGATGGACAATAGAGATAGAAGAGTGCTGATATCCGTAGACAATTCAATTATAGGCAAGAAAATTAACTATCAGAAGGTAGTTATACAATTTGCTAACAATAGGACGTGAAAATGTAATGGATAGGTGACAAGCATCGCTTGATGGGAAAGAAAGTATTGTGTGTAGCAGCTGTAAGTAGGTGATTAGGATGGTAGTGATGGTATTCCTTGGGAGCAAAAATTAATTTATTTGAGAGTCTANGTTATGTATCTAGAAAACTGGACCGAAATTGAAAAATTTTGCTAGACTTGGCGGTTGCACTACCGTGCCCCCAAATATTTTAGTTTTTCCTTGATTCATACACCAAACACTACTTATATTCCAAATTTGAAGCTTCTAGGTCTGCTAGAAGTGCCTTAGAATTTTGATGATCGGTGAGTCAGTGAGTCAGTGAGTCAGTGAGTGACAAAATTAAGTAACTTTGACCCGTTATAATTCCTAAACTACTGGTTCAAATTGAATGAAATTTTAAATATACCGTGTCTTTACAATGCCTGCATAGCTAATGAAAATTCAGCCTTCTAGTTTTATCCACAACGAAGTTACAGGCAGTCGAAAATGGCCTGAATTGCTTCGAGAAAAGGATGGTACGGCCGTGCCGCTTTTTTGCTCGACTTGGTGGGGGCACTGCCGTGCCCCCAGATCACAATTCTTACAATCGTTTGGAGAGTTATGGAGTTCTAGGTATACTCGTATACTTAGGAAGTGAGTGCTGAAAAAGGAAAACCAGAAGCACTTGCGTCTATAAATACTTAACGCATGCAAAAATATTTTTACATGAAAACAAAGCACGTACGTCTATAAATATCGCATGCAAAATTATTTTTACATCAAAACATTCAGTCCATCTTTACAAATTACAATATGGTCAGAGAGTACCTAATACCTATTTATTTGGTCAAAACTTCTCTACCCTAAATCAGTAGTGTGTTTCAAAGATTTTTAGTCGCTGAAAAAGTTAGCTTGAAACAGGAAAATATATTCGTAAGTGACTAGAGTACATACTTACATTAGGACTGTAAACAATCACTTAATGGCCGTCAATGCCCCACTAGATAAGTAAAAGTAAATGGCCAACATACGTCATCATCTCCAACTGATAGACCATCTTCGTCCTCAGGACTTATTCGGGCAGTGACGTCACGGACGTAAGACGCTTACGCACTTGAATTAGTATGGATCAACAAACTAAAAAGCGTTGTAACTACTAAGTATTCAATGGTTCTGTTCTGAACAGCCACAACACAACCAAGCAGAAGACCTATTTTCTCAATCGCAGCGACTTTTGCCTATTCTTTAGGAGCTGAGACCTAGTGGTGGCTATACTATAGTACTAGACTATTGGTTGTCAGAACTAACTGACCAGAAGTTTTGCTGGTCAAAACGTGAACGTCACATATAATACCTATGCGAAAAATGATGATTATTTTCGCACCCACACCGATGGGATAGTAGTCGAACCGTAGGTTAAAATCGATTTTACATTCCTTTGAACCTTTGATAAGACATTTAGAATGAAGACTCAAAAATCTTTTAACCAAGCAGAAAAGACGGATATCAAAAGTCAAAACCTTACCGACTAACGCCCAATTCCCATAGGCTCATAGCTGTCCAATCAGAAAACCATTCCCTTACGAGAAATGAGTGCCACCTAACAGTAGCAAAGGCACTTTTCACGTTTGTTATGATATCGAAATTGATCGGTGACGTCAGCTAACGCGTCGATTGTCACTAATTAGCTAATATCAGCTTTATTTGCGGGGCAATCAAGATATTGGGCCGCGGCCGTTGCCGCTGTGTGAACGTTGTCATGATCGGGAGGGTAGATGCGGGTATCTATGTTTTTTTAACCTCTAGTTTCATTTTTTCAGAGTATTCTCTTATGTTTAAGTTATTTTTAACTTGTGTGTAAGGTGCTGTGCTGTAGTTATGACTAGCTCCCGCCCGCGACTTCGTACGCGTGGATCTCGTTTTACGGTGGAGTTTCGTAAAATCCTTTCTTAGCCTACGTCATAACATATTACCTTCATGCCAAATTTCAGGCCGATCCGTCCAGTGGTTTGGGCTGTGCGTTGATAGATCACTAAGCACTATGTCAGTCAGTCACCTTTGATATAATATTTAGATAATGTGTGTTTATAACGCCTTTGTGGTCTAGTTTTCATCATCATCAGGTCATATTTAAGTAGGTAGGATGTACTGCAGGACAACGACTCTCTCAAATTTACCAGAGCCCAATGGAGGATCTATGTTTGCCAGCTTTCTATCTACTATCGTTCACGTTCTAAGGATGTGAAACGTTGCATAATTTGGCCTTCAAAATGAGCTCATAATGTTTAAAATTGCCGGTAGTAACAGTTAGATCAAAGATATTTCTAGATGTCTGTCCCGATAAACGATTGTTTAATAATTTAAGAATGTTATAAATTCTTCATAGAATGCAGAGATGAGCCATTTGTTCGTTCACCAAATACCTACTTACAGACACGCACGCACGAGGCATGTGAATTGACCGGAAAGCGAATACAGTGACCTGCTTTCAGCTTTTCTGATTTTAGGGCCGAGAAAAACAATCAAATTGTTTGTATTGAATCTGAAACTAATGGACCGATTTAAACAAATCTTTCACCATTAGAATCCTACATTATTTCTGATGAACATATTTCTTGTTATGAACTTCACAAACTTAAATATTTCTGAATTCTTCTCTCTCTCCGGCGATATTTTTCAAAAGATCCTTTTGTGATGATAATTTCGCCCCAAAGTCAACCCCTCGTGTCTTGCGCAGGCGATCACTAAGCAAACAAGTCCCGTCTATATTTAGGGGAGCATTAACGTCTGCGATATTTGACAGTTATTTGGGGTCGCTATTGGTCTTCGAGACATGACACATTTCAGATGCCCATAGGTTTGAACTTTGAACTGAATATGGAAAGCTAAAAAGAAATGATTGAACCCCATTAGTTTATTTTCACTATTTTGAAAGATAATAATGAAAATTTAAGGGTCTATAGGAAAAAAAAGTTATCCTGGCGCCGCAGAGCGAAGAAAGCCGAACCCAAATAATGGGAAAAGGCTAGGACAAAGAAGAAGATGGGTAAAAAGTTGTTTGAAATAATATTAAGTAAACATGCGGGGAAGTATTAAATAGGTAGGTAGGTACTTTTATTTCATGTTTGGCTATGATGACTATGATAGAGTTACGTAATTCATCAACCAAAATACTGATAATCTCTTCCTACTGCCTGAATTTTCAAATGATTCACGATTTGACGTCGAAATGGTTTTATGAATGGACTGATACATTACCATTCGACATTGATTGACTGAGCTGTAATTTTTTTATTGGATGGCGATGTAGCCGATCACTTTTTGTAATCCGTTCGAACCCACTCAAATGGATGACTCGTCGCCAAAGATGGACCAACCAATTAACATAACATTAAGCTCGCCTTTTGTTATCACTACTTATTATGTGTCCAATAAAGATTTTAAATAAATAAATAATATGGGTTCCAATAAGAAATTTTGCTAAAAAATATTGATGAAGTTCGTTCGTTTCAGCCAAATGACGTCCACAGCTGGAATTGTCCAAAAATTTCATCCCCCTTAACATTCCATAACGACCGGTTTTGCGCTGCTCGCATCCAGGTTCTTCCTCTTCAATAATTTTAAAAGTAGATAGGTACCCATTGTAGGTACCTACTTACTTAGATGTTTATAGTATGTCATTGGGTACTTATATTCTTTAAACCCAAGCGAATCCTCAAAGTTGACTGTCCTCTTGTCATATCGAGAAGTCATAGATAATTCGATGTGTCACGATGATGCATTTCGGAAAATCAACGTGCCGTTGGTGCCGTCGTCCGTGCCTTAGCGGTAATTTTTTTTGAGCTGACTCAGAAATTGGAGTAGGTGGAGGTAACGCGAATTTCGACTGACTTTCAAACTGATTCATGTCTGCAGGTGAGTTCTACACAAGTTCGCCTGTTTCTTAGCGAAATGAATGACGTNTGTTGTATCATTATTTATTTATGTGTGCAATAAAGATTTTAAATAAATAAACAACATAAATAAATAATATGGGTTCCAATAAGAAATTTTGCTACAAAATATTGATTAAGTTTATTCGTTTCAGCCAAATGACGTCCACAGCTGGAATTGTCAAAAATGTTCCTCCCCCTAAAATTTCCATAATGACCGGTCCTGCGCTGCCCGCATCCAGGTTGTTCCTCTTCGATATTTAAAAGTAGATATAGGTACCTACTATATTCTTTAAAGCCAAGTGAATCCTCATGGTTAGACTGTCCTCTTGTCATATCGAGAAACTTCATAGATAATTCGATGTGTCACGATGATGCATTTCGGAAAATGAATGTCCTGTCCGCGCCTTTGCGGTATTTTTTTTTGAGCTGACTCAGAAATCGGAGTAGGTGGTGGTAACGCGAATTTCGACTGACTTTCAAACTGATTCATGTCTGCAGGTGTGTTCTACACAAGTTCGCCGGTTTCTTAGCGAAATAAATGACGTAGAAGGAAATTTTGTTTGTTTACTTCGTAACGTGTAATGCTAAGGTAATACAATGATGCGGTTTTATATGACTCATTCCGATATCATAACAAAACGTGTGGAGTTTTATGCGTAGGTAACCTACTTTATTTCATTCATGGACATTAAACGGGACTATTATAATATCTCGTTCTCACCGCTTCAACTCCTGTGTAGCCAGGTAGATCCAGCTACTTATCATACTAGAGCTTATCATACTTCATGGAAACCACATACATACTTCATGGAAACCACATACATACTGCATGGAAACCACATACCTACATACTTCATGGAAACCGTTCCAAAATGAAATTAAAATTTTTAGACTATTTACAGAGTTAACCATCCATCTGTACCTATCTACTGCATGAAGCAAACGTAAGTTATCAAAATGTGCATTTTTTTGTACAAATTCAATCTGTGTATTCCAGTCCAGGGTGGATCTGTTTTTCGTAAAGCAACCAAAATACAACACTTGAGCGCGCGCGCCGAGCCGTCTGCGTCTTACGTCAGCGTTTTACAAGAATCTCTTTTTGATTGGGCTTCGAATGCATCAGCTATGACTGTAAGGGAAAATGGTCTTCATAGCGATTAAATTTAAAAAAAAACCATAGCCCTGCAGATAAGCGCTATACTATATCTTGCATTCGACAGTCTCTCTCATCTCTACAAGTAGATCGAAGGGTAGTATCCAGGAACAAGCTTTCTAGTATAGAAGAGTTAGAACTAAGGCTGAATTGCTATCCAATTGATCGTCCTTTTGATTCCGATTTATGATGAGAATAATTAGATATTCTGACGCAGAATGTTGGTAACTGACTGCAGGTCAAAAACGGGACTTATAATAGGACTAGTATTAGGACCGGACGTGGGTCCTATTATACCTCGCTGGCTGTTGTTCCCTGCAAAAACAAGGACAGCCATTGGACCCCATAAAAGTTCAGAAGAAAATAGGACGATTTCCGAAAAAAATGAGCATCGATTCCCTCCATAAAGTCCTCGTACCTACGTAACAATATTAGGTAACTTGATATAAGCTCTTCAATTCGATTTTTTTTTAGGACGTCATTTTGACCTTGTTATCTCCAGGTATTCACGGTTCGCTTGACGTGGGTTTGTCGTAAGGAGTCTGAATCTAGAAGCAGATTAACAACGCGTCGATGGAAACTAAAAATGTGCTAAAAAGCTCTCGACAGGCTCGCGTCTGCGAATATCTAATCAGAGGCAAATATTTACTCCCGGTAAGTTTTATTCCCACGTTTATTTACAGAGTGTAGTAGAGGTAAAACATGGATAGCTTTATAGGTATTTAATTTAGCGGTTATTATGATAAAGGAGTATAAGGGTGGTATCATCATGGCGTAATTTTAGGTAGAGTCTGACTATTTACCTACTGAAAGTGGCACTAGAAATTATCGGTAACTTAAAAAAAATGTATAAGTATGTCAACTATCTGGTATGATTTAGTAGTGGTATAAACTAAAGGATCTTCATCATCCATCCGATGGCGAAGTTAAAATTCCTCCTAACTAACATTCCTGAAAAAATCGATTTTCTTAATACAATAGGCTTATAATTTCGTGAAGAATTTTTCCATTCGAAATCTTTCTTCAAACTGATATTTTTCTAACCTGTGTGAGTGTGTGGAAATAGCTGCTATATGCGAAAGTAATATTTACGTATATTTTTCTATCTCCTGAAAACCAAAAAGATAAAAATGCAGTTAGGAGGTAGGTACTTATTGTCACTTCNTTTAGGAATGAGGGTATCATCATGACGTCATCTTAGGTAGAGTCTGACTATTTACCTACTGAAAGTGGCACTAGAAAATGATCGGTAACTTAAAAAAATTGTATAAGTATGTCAACTATCTGGTATGATTTAGTAGTTAATTGTATAAACTAAAGGATCTTCATCATCCATCCGCGAAGTAAAATACCTACCTCCTAACTAACATTCCTGAAAAAATCGATTTTCTTAATACAATAGGCTTAAAATTTTATTTCGCGTGGACTTTTTCCATTCGAAATCTTTCTTCAAACTGATATTGCTAACCTGTGTGAGTGTGTGGAAATAGCTGCTATATGCGCAAGTAATTATTTTTCTATCTCCTGAAAACCAAAAAGATAAATGCAGTTAGGAGGTAGTGTCACTTCACCGTCGCATCATGCATTTATGAAATTCATCCTTCTACTTATGTCACCCACTCTACGTCATTGTATGTTTCACAGCAAAACCCAAGTTAGCGAACTAGGTCAGATCATTTAATAAGAACTTGCAAACAACATGTTAGGTTGCCAATTGTCTAATTGTTAGGTGTACGTGATAATTTTGTCATTACTACTTATGCCAGCATCTTTGTTTAACTGGCCGCACATCAGCCTATACAATTTTGTTGTAAATTCGACTCTATTATCACTTCATCGACTCTAATATCACTCAATAAGATCCTACAGTGTAAAGATTGACGTGCTCTACTTGCAATCAGAGGCCGCCATATGGGGATTGAAACTTTAACCTTTGTGATAATATAAACAGTAACTTTACATCCAAGGCGAGATTGATAAATACTGGATAACAGAGCATTCACTTTACAACCTAGTTTAAAGCGCGATTTGACAAATCTACTATTTTTGATTGGAAATCCCAAAAAAAAGAAATCATGGTGATTGACTTAAATTAATTAGGCAGCTACTTACCTACTTATCACCTGAATAGCCATAGGATTTATAGAGATCTTTTTCACACATTAAGAAGGAGATACTTAAGTAAGTGTAGATGCAGTCTAACGCCCGTATTCACAAACTTTACTATGAGGTCTCACAGTGCGCGTGGATGCACAGGGTGACACACGAACCAATCACAGAGCTCTATTGAACAGCGTGCGTTCGATTTGCTGGCAAGCATTGTTTGTGAATACGGGCGTAAGAACTTGCCTAGACAACGAACAACAGGCGCATACGTAAACAAAACTAGCTGGTAGATAAAACATTAATAAAGGAAGTGTGCAAGGATGTAATAAGTAAATACTGAATTGGTAATAGATGAATGTAAGGGGACATAGAAAGTAAATTGAAAATTTAATTCCATTCGCCGGCCATAACACATTTGACTTTAAAATGTGAAGAAAGATACAAATCTGTGGTCATTGTATGCTAATGACGTAATAATTTCAGAATTCGAAATAGGAACGGAGAATAATTGAATGCACATCGTAAATCTGACCGTTATTGCTCGGTTTGCGGGTAGGTCACAGTATTAATACTCTATCATGTGCTACATTGATAACCTAACTTTAATTATGAACCTCGTTTACGGTCTACTTGGATTTTAAAACTAATTCAAAGTAGGTAGTCCTAAGTCCTATTTCAATCTTTGAGAAAAAACAAGTCCCGATGGCGTAGTGTCACCGACGCTGAATTGCTTTGAATCGCGGGTCACACGTTTGATTCCTAGTCAGGTTAATTTATGTAAATTGTTTTTGTGGCTTGTGGCTATGCTCTGATCAATAATAAAAATCTTATTTGCTGATAATATTATCTGTAAACTAATTAAACACTTAGTTAATTTAACTTTTAGCACAAGTGTTCGCCTTGCCATTAGGTCTGGCTGACGCGATAACCTGTAAACTCTACTGTCGAAAATACTGTGCGAAATATTAAGCATTTCGTGAATATAACAAATGATAAAGCATATTCATGTACATAATTAATTAAGACTTATTAAAGTACATAGACAAAACTAAAAAGAGCGGCAAATTGAATACTTAATTTGCCGCTCTTTTTAGTTTTGTCTATATGAACTTTTTATGAACTTTTAAGTAGTCGTAGTACGTATGTACTAAAGTTCATAAAAAGCTTTGAGCATCGCACGGAAGTAGTTTTCAAGGTTTTTTTTGTCAAAATAACGGTCTTTTTATAGGGGAATTATCTCGAATGAGTGCTCCAAAATTTGGGACAAAAAAAGTTGATGACAGGTGGGCAACACGCTGCCTAGCACGTGCTATGGAACCTTCTGTTTTTGCTTGTTTTTGCGTACAATTAGAACTGTTTGCTTGACTCTACCTTGTAGGATACTATATAGTTTCTGTATTATTGCTTTTTTTGTGTGACTCTACATAGAATTTTGCAGATATTATTAGGAATTAATGACGTAGTTAATCTTAGTATGTATTCTTAAAGTTTTTCTTCAAATTGCTTTGTTTATATTTTAAATACTAGGCAAAGTTTTTTTGAGAAAAGTTTGAAAGACTAATGTATTCTGAAAGACTGTAATTTTTTTTGGGGTCTGTGACTATATTTACAGCGTGATTGTAGAGTTCTAAAATTATCTAAAATATTGGGTGTTCGTTGAGGTAATGGTTGAGGTACAAATGAGTGCATGGTTTTATCAATACAGGGTGTTTTGAATGATTAAAAAAGGTCAATATCATAAAACATTCAAATATTTAGTCGAGATAGATCATTATTTGTGTAATTAAACCATTGCGTCTTTAGTTTATTTAACTCTATAATTGACTATTTACTTTTCTAAGATGATAGCTTCTGTTTTCTAATTTTAATAGCGTTAATGATGTCGGTGTTTGCCGTTCTAATTATTGCAGGATCAGTTATCGCCGGTTTATGTAATGTGGAGGGTATTGTCTGCCAACACAAAGCTATTTGTTACCTTATCTATTATTAGAAACTACATACATTTCCTATGCATTTCTTGGAGCATATAAAATAAATGTAGGTCTATCTTCGAATGTAAAATAGGGGAAAGTTTGAAAATACGGTATATTAATAATGGTAGAGTAAAAATCTGTATTTGTATCTCCTTTAATAAATTAATAGTACCTAAGTGATAGAAATCTATCGAACGCTACATTCATCTTATGAGAAATTCCTATTATTGATACTACACCCTGTATGATTCTTTCACATAAATAAAATTGTAAGTTCATGTACCTAAGTTACATATTAATAAGACGTTTGTAGCAGTGTTTTAAAGTTTTTTCTGTAGGACCCGCGTCTTGGGCCGGGTTGCTCATGCGGCGTGACGGACTGACGACCTTGGGGTCGAATGAACTTACGATCTCCCCTTTCTTTGACTGATTCCATTCAAACTTTAAAGGTTTATTTAAGTTTCTATTCTATAGTTCCTTAGCGACAGATGATAATCTTGAAGTTGTAACAATAATATAAATGTTATGCTAATTTACCTAATAAAATTTAGTTTTAGTTACGTTAAATTTATTACTATGTACTCATAACAGAATAATTATAACTACAGACTACATAACAGAATATTTACTCATTAAAATATATTTTTTTTAGCTTTGGAAGGAAAATGCAAACGTTCCATTTTTATCTTAATAAGTATTATTAAGTTATTAGTAGGTACCTAATCATTAAGAAACAAGTTGTCTTGCATCTAGCAGTAATGTAATCATTTCTATCCGCTAACAAAACAAAATACTACTTAAATTCTAATTAATAGTTGTCACTAAACAATAAACAACACATTCTACCCTCAAAACATTTATTATGAGAAAGTTATTACTAATCTTAGCAAAGTTATTGGTTTTATTCCATCCGATTATTATAACGAACAATTAAAAATATTAATAAAAAACTCACCAGTGTAATAAAAACTTTTTTCTAACCACAGTGTAAGCACGTCACGAAAGTTGAACACAGATTAATAATTTTTAACCCACACGCACACTCCGTACGGGGTCGCTCGCGCAACTGGCTGTTTTCATGTTTTGTTTGACTCAATGTTGTTAGTACGCAAGTTACTGGTGTAGAAATTCCCGAGTCAAATAAATGGGAATGGAAGGAAGATCGGTTACTAATAATATAGTAGTGGCAGTAACTTGTCTTGATTAGAAATTTGGTAATTAGTGTATTAGGGTACTTCTCNATGGTCAAATATTTAGATAATTATGTGTTACGACTGCATTTTGCCTAATGACAAAAACGGAAATATAAATTACTTTCTACTACATAAACTGTGTTTATTTATTTAGGTATAGTTAAATTTTGATGTTACAACGATAAAGTGGTTACGATTTTTAAGCAATTTTGAAACTTGGGACTTAGAACTTTGGCATACTACCGTTACGAGAATGACGACGTAAATTGTTGTGTTTACGCTACGTACTCGTATTGTAAGTTTTGCTACGTGTAAATTTCGTTCTATCGTTATCAAATCTACTTAATGAAAATATTCAGTAACAATCCGAGGCGCCAATGGTCGCAATGCCAAGGGTGCGTGCCATACAGAGCAGATGTACGGCCTATTGTTCCTATTAAAACTTTTATTTTTCCCAAACTAAGCAAATTGAACCTTACCACCAGAACATAGGAGCCACAACAACAGCAACGTCACGTGGTAGGATCACCACCTTTTAATGCTACGCTATGGAATGAGTTCCGATGCATTTGGGGTTCGATTGTGTGTACAAGAATTAATTCGTGTCACCTGGCCAAATAAATCCGTAATACTTGCTGTATTACGGTAATAATAGCACAATTAGGTTTCCATTTTGATGGATTGCGCGTGGGCTAATTTTTAAAGTATAATGCTCTAATGATCGCGGTGGACACTGGAATTTATGACATAATAACGTGTAATAACTACTGCCGACTTGCTTCGGCAATAAACTTCTTAACCTATTCTGCTCCTATTACTGAAGTTAGTATCGAAGTTTATTTATAATACGCTTTTATTCTGCATAGCACGAAAATCTACTGAACTTTACAAATAAAATATTTATAGCAGGCTTGAATCTTTCAGCTTCATTTCAAATTCAAAATACCCAGAAGTTATTTCCAAAAGTCTGCCTGATTTAGCCTTTTCCCCATAAATATTAAAGAGTAGAAAAAAATGTGGCAAAGCTTAAAATGTCTGGAAAAAAGTTAAATTGATACAACTAGTTAATATAACAGTCTATCAAAATCAAACAACCTGTATAATTATTTTTACTTTTCTAAACGAATAGAATCATGATCCTTTGCGTAAAAAGAAAAAAAAACAAATGTCAATAACAGCTGCCTGGGTGTCTGTCAGTTCTGTCACATTTCTGTCACAAATGTCAAAAAAAAATTAAAGCATTGTTTCCAGCAAAATGCCCGAGGCTTTTTCTGAATTTATAGACGATATTGAGGACCTAATATCCTCCCAAGACATCACTCCGAAGGAGCGATATGCTAGCCGAAAGAATGTGAGCGTTCGGTCCAGGAAAAGGGACGCGAAAAGCGAATCGGAACCAGTTGAAAAGGTTATACTGGAGAGTGTTGTCCCAGGTAACCTAAAATATTCTACCTACAATAATCTCTGTAGTAACTTATTGATATACTAATAGTTAATTGGTTTGTTATCACCGAAGTATGCTGGTTGTGATGTTTGAGAGGAAAAATGGGGGTAACATTTTGTGTGAAGTTAAGTACATTGTTTACACTGTGATAAAAAAATAGGTAAAATCTTAAATTAATAATGCTTCTTTGTAATTTATAGACATTGTAACAGAAATAGATGATTATTTAGTATGTAATTAAAATAAAAACAGTCAAATAAATACTCAAGAACAATCAAAACACATTTAAAATAGCTTAGTTTTTTATTTCTTTTCATTGGACTCTAATTAACTCTAGCGCTTGTTACTCTGTATTAAACTGTACTACAGTTAGTAGATTTCTCTATTTGCATAAAATTACCTGACACTTCTCCCAGAGAAAATACAAATGAGTAACACTGACAAAATTTAGCATTGAGTTGCCCCGAATTTTGGTCACTGTGTGTGTGCGCGCCGCATACGTATTGGCGCGCGCTCACATACAAACCGCGCTCGGGCGTTTCTATGAAGATGACCTACTCATTTGTATTTACTCTGCTTCTCCCTATCTTAAATTAATAAAATATTCTCCTTACTTATTGTTGCGGACAGCCGCTCGGGCGGCGGAAATAAGAAAAACCTTCGGATTAAAATGAAGATATATTTCTGCAAATATTGCCCACAACGGCTATCAAAAAACATCAACTTCAATACTAAAACAAAAGGTATCAAAAGTAATAAAAAGAGTATAAAAAACATAGATAATATAAAAAAGAGGTTGGTCCACCTATCGGTTCCCAACACCTATTTCAAATCTGATAATAACTGATCATAGTACCCAAAAGTTAACTTTATTTACTGATGCTTCATTCCAGGAACCCAAACAATCTACGTTAAAACATGGGGGTGCGCTCACAACAACTCCGACTCAGAGTACATGGCCGGCTTGCTGGCGGCGCACGGCTACAAACTGACGGAAGACAAGTGGCAAGCGCAGCTGTGGCTGCTCAACTCTTGTACCGTCAAGAGCCCTTCTGAAGACCATTTCAAGTAAGTTAAGTCTAATAAATATGAAGATTTTATACTATGAAACATAAAAAGACATACAACCAATAGGCTAGTTTCCTAAAAAGTTTTTTTTAGTTCGTCAATTTTAATATAAAAAATATTGGACACGTATATTTTGAATTGTCAATCAAACAAATAATTACAAAGTTATAGGGCGTTGAAGTTACGCGCGACGTCACAAAGTGCTGCACTTTTATGCACTTACTGACGTCACGGGCCTTTACTTTAGAACTTAGACATGCTTTATCTCTTTACATTTTTATTAGTTTTAAAAAGTGAAAAATACGTGTTGAGTAGTTTTTGATAAGCTTACTGATGGACTAATTAAATCTCTTGCTTTTTTACCCAGGAAACTGACTGGGAGTCCTTTAGGGAATATATAAGTGATAATGTTAATCTGCGCATACCTCTAAAAACGGTAGAAGACATAGATGACGCTGCGTGGTATGCCACTAACCTAATACAAAAGGCGGCATGGCTATCAACTCCACACATGGCATCTAAACCACAAAACCATGACACTACGCTGGAAATACGACAGATGATTGCTGAAAAGAGAAAACTGCGACGTCAGTGGCACACCAGCAGGAATCGTCAAGATAAGAAAGCCCTTAATAGAATACAAAAGGAACTGAAGGAAATGCTAAGAGAAAATGAGAACAATACCCTCCAAGACAAACTTAAGACTCTATCACCGTACAAAGCAGAGGATTATACACTTTGGAAAATGACCAACTCACTGAAAAGGCCAAAAGAACACATTCCTCCACTGAGACAAGCTAACGGCAACTGGTCACGAAAGCCTCAAGATAAAACTGAGTTATTTGCTAATTTCCTAAAAAATGTATTCAAACCCAACGAACCTGATAATACACAATCAGAGCAGGATATTGACGAAGTTTTAAACAGTGACCAACAGCTGTCGCAAAAAAAAAAAAAAAAAAAAAAAAACCCAGGAAACATCCCTATTGAGAACCTTCTCCATTTGTTGAAGTCGATTAATCAATATGGTGCTCTAACACTTCTAAAAAACATCTTCAAAGACAAATCAATGTTTAGGTGCCCAAAGAAAGCTGCTAAATTAAACTACTTCTAACTGGCTAATCTGGAAATAAATCATTATGATGTGCCTGCAGTGGAGACTAAATGATCTGATGATCATATTTTTTTGGTCTATTTCAATTCAACTTACAGGGCAGATATGTACCATCCTAGACTGCATCTCACTTAACACCAGGTGCGATTGCGGTCAAATACCTGCCTTGTCTAGCATAAAAAAAAAAAAATTGATCACCTGGCTTTGATGACCCATGTGATCAAAGTGGACTCCAAGCAACAATTTGGTGTCCTTTGATCACCCTTGGATAAGATGACCTGGTTGATCAAAGTGGATTCCAGTTAAATTATTATTTTAGTTTCCTTTGATCTATAATACCTCTTTGTGATTTGATACATAATACCTCTGAATAGTCACATTATGTCCAATTTGTTTGTTGCGTTTTATTACCATTATGGAGAAACTTGTCTTGCACCTTACCTAATAGAACGGACCTGTTCCCCACAGGCTGAAGATTCAAGAGAGCTACCGATGATAACGGTACATTGTAATTGTTTAGGAATGAAGTGGAATTAGGCCAAAGCCGTGGAGTGCACGTGGTAGTGGCTGGTTGCGTGCCGCAGGGGGCGCCGCGCTCCAGTTACTTAGCCCGTCTCAGCGTGGTGGGCGTGCACCAGATTGATAGGATTGTGGAGATCGTCGAGGAGACACTGAAAGGTGAGTCACTAAGTTCATTGCTTAAATTAAACTACAAGAACAGGTGCCAGGTTGCCAATATTGCAGCTTTGATACAGTGCATTCTACTGAGAACACACTTCCATCACGCCTTGGTCAAGTGAGGCTGCTCAGGGAAGGATGCCAGCAAGAAATGCAGGTGAATGTTAGACAACTATAGCAGCCATTATACTTGGTCAGTATCAAGACTCGTGGCAGGTGGTGTCATAATAAAACAGCGCATATCACGTTTTCTTTCGCACTCACACTGGATATGGATGATGTCACACAGAGACAGGAGTAGTTTATACATAATCTATCTATCTATCTATGTCAGCCTTTGGGTTCGCCTTCGAACATAGGCCTCCTCTTCAACCCTCCACCGTTTTCTGTCCCTGGCCACACGCATCCAGTTCACTCCAGCCTGCTGCCGGATATCATCTGTCCATCGTTTAGGCGGTCTTCCCCTGCCGCGGGTGTTGTTGCGGGGTCTCCACTCCAGGGTCTTTCTGGCCCAGCGATCCTGGTTCATCCGTGCAATGTGTCCTGCCCATCTCCATTTACGGCTCTCTATCTCTTCCACCACGTCGCTGATCCTCGTCTTTTCTCTGATCCACTCGTTCGTTTTGTGATCTTGTAGGGAGACGCCAAGCATCTGTCTTTCCATTGCTCGTTGTGCGACTCGGAGTCTCTCAGCAGACTTTTCTGTCAGCGTCGTGGTCTCCATCCCATACACGAAGACCGGCAGTACACACTGGTTGAACACCTTGGTCTTTAGGTGTTGAGCAATTTTCTTGGAGCGTAGAACATGGCTGTTTACCCCGAATGCCGCCCAAGCTTGTCCGATGCGCCTTCCTACTTCCGCAACCTGATTCTCAGAATTCAGAGTGATTTTGTGGCCTAGATAGATGTAGTGGTCGACCAATTCTACAGGTAGGACGTGATTTTTCGCATTTTCAATGTTCGTCATGATTTTCGTTTTTGACAAATTCATTTTTAACCCTACTTTTGNAGTACTATGAGAGTCTGTACAAAAGTAAGACATCAAACATCGCCTCACCATTAGATGGACAGTCATATAGAGCGCCTATATCCAATGTTGGCTCCGAAGAAATTCCAGACGTTACAGTGGAGGAAATACGTTTTGCTCTTGGCCAGATCAAGAACAGAAGGTCACCGGGACATGACAATGTTATTCCTGAAATGCTGAAGCTGGCACCTGAAACAGCCTGGAAAGCATTGGCACTGCTTTTCACAAATTGTATACTAGGTAGCAAGGTCCCGAACGACTGGCATAAAGCAATTATTGTCCTTCTTCACAAAAAGGGAGATATCCGGAAACTAGACAACTACCGTTTATACATAATACGTAATAATTAATAAAATATTGGCGAGTATACATCGCTGTTTCAAAAACATGCATACAGCCGAACATAGAACCTCCTCCTTTTTTTGAAGTCGGTTAAAAATTACTTATGGCCCCGCCTGCCACGAATCTTAGCGTCGAGTATAATAGTGGTGTCCCGCGTTCCTGACCTATTAAACTAGTAGAACTAAGCCAGCAGCAGGGTTACTACGAAAACGTTATCCGAAGTTTCGAATGTTGCCATCCCTCTCACGCAAAGCGAGATGCCAGCATGAGCACCAGTGACAGATAGGTAGCCCTGCAGAGGTACCTGGCTCGCCTGAGCGTGGTGGGCGAGCACCAGATCGATAGGATTGTGGAGATCGTTGAGGAGACGCTGAAGGGTGAGATTTTAGACTTTCGCGTTCCATTTCGACTTAAATAAAAAGACATTAGCATGCAGCATGCAGCATAGCAGCCGAAACGTCAAGCCGTGAGTACATAATGTAACTAATTAATAAATGTCGCTTTAAGACCCGTGTCTTTCTATTTAAGTCGCTAAAAGATGAGGTGATAATATGTGGGTTCTTTGTTAAGTGTACATTATGGTACTAGGACTACGCGGCGCGTCACAGGTTAGGTCGAGAACAGGCCACCAAGCCCTTTGTTGCTGCCTTGATACTGTTAGTTATGCTAAGAACACACAAAAGTCTTGCTTAGGTGCTGCCCATTCAATGCGGTTTGCAGTTACTCAGATACCAAATAAGGAATGCGGACCAATGCTTGACTAAAGCCTGGTCCGTGAGCACGTAGAATTTTGTCCAATGACCCCAAGCTACCCATCCTTACCGCTCGCGCGTAATTATGTTGCTGTCGCGCTCGCACACTCACTGCGGGCGCCTGTCGCACAGTCGCGATAGCAATATAATTACGCGCGAGCGATAAGGATGGGTAGCTTGGGGTCATTGGACAAGGCTTTACATGGCATTGATAAATGATGTCCTGCGTTCTTAACTCATATAAAAACGAAGCCACGCCAGCGCGGTTACTCCGAAAAACGTTATCCGAAGTTTCGAATGTTGCCATCCCTCTCACACAAAGCGAGATGCCAGCATGAGCACCAGTGACAGATAGGTAGCCCTGCAGAGGTACCTGGCTCGCCTGAGCGTGGTGGGCGTGCACCAGATTTATAGGATTGTGGAAATCTTCGAGGAGACGCTGAAGGGTGAGTATCTATCATCTGGGTTCATCGGGAATAAAAGTGATCTTTAGCACCAAATTGCTATGTAGGAGTATGAAATTACTTTGTGGTTGAGGATTCCGGGTGAAGCTCGCTTCCACCTTCGGCCTGATCATCACTTACCATCAGGTGAGATACAGGCCAAGAGCTTGCTCGTTGTGGATAAAAAAAAATGTGCTGTCCCTGGGACTGTACTGGATAAGTATAGCCTAAGGACAAAAATGAAAACATTTAAGGAGGCCCCTTTCAATAGTCTATGTCTATAAACACATTGTAAAGTGAAATAAATAAAGATTTTGTACATTACACCGGTCGACAAAAAAAAAATTTTTTTTTGCGCATGGATTTTACTTATTATATTCTGATTATATAAGCAAATTTATATAAAAAAGTGCAATTACAAATCGAAAATATTTGCTTTTTAAGAAGTTATAGCGATTTGAATTTTCCATCTTCATAGTAGAATGTCTCTAAAGATGCACGTCCCATTCTCATCTAAATATATAAAAGGAGGAGTTGGGATATATTTATAGATAACTAGCGGCCGCCCGCGACTTCGTACGCGTGAATCCCGTTTTTCCCGCTAATTCCCGTTCCCGTGGGAATTTCGGGAATTCCTTTCTTAGTGCACCTCTACGGTACCTAAGCTACGTCCCTTCCAAATTTCAAGTGCCTACGTTTAGCCGTTTAGGCTGTGCGTTGATCTGTCAGTCAGTCAGTCAGTTTCTCCTTTTATATATTTAGATTATGGGGGCTTATTCGCAAGAACAAGGGGCACGCTTTCATCAAAATATAGTGGGATTTGAGAAACGGCGTTACCAAGGCCAGTATACTGAAAGCATGATAGGGTTAGATTTTTATGAGAAAAATCTTCTATGGAACATGACAGGAAATTAAAACTTTTCATTTTTAATAAATATTTGGACTCTATTTTGAATTTTCTCTTGTGAGAATGAATCTTAAATGGATGTTTGGTATGTTTTAATAAATAGAAAGAATGAAAGAAAGAAAGAAAAAAATATATTTGGCAACAAATTAAATCATCTCTATGTTCATGTTTCATACATTCATTGATATGAATTTTTCTATTTTTTACACATAAAAGCAAATTCAGAACATTTTTATGTTGTTATTATTATTTCTAGGTTACAAAGCAATAAAAATAAGCTAAGCATCACCCGTGCGCAAAAATGCTGTAGACAGTTGTTATCAATGGACAAAATTGTAAAATGAATTTTCCCACACTAATTTATCACTCAGAGCTGTGTTGCTATTATAATTCGTACATAATTTCTTTTAGCAGATAAAATATACAAGTGATTCCAGATAATTATTCTTCAAAATGTAATTTGAAAATTGATCACAATTCCCTATCAGTATATTATTATGCTAAGATGTAATAAATTAAGTACAGTTAAACCAACAATTCTATTGTTACAGGCCACACAGTCCGCCTCTTCGGCCAGAGAAAAACAGAGGAAGGTCGCAAAGCGGGCGGCGCCTCGCTCCTCCTACCAAAAGTCCGCAAGAACCCTCTCATAGAGATCATCCCGATCAACACGGGCTGTCTCAACCAATGCACCTACTGCAAGACCAAGCACGCGAGAGGAGAACTCGGGAGCTACCCTCCTGAAGAGATTGTGGAGAGGGCGCGACAGTCTTTTAAAGAGGGAGTTGTGGAGATATGGCTGACTAGCGAGGATACAGGTACTTAAGGCCGCACGTTTCGCTTATTTGTCAAAGAAACGGAGGGGCGCAAAACTAGCAGCGTCTCTCTGTTATAGGTGGCCCAATGAGAGTTGAGGCCATCAATACGAGCAAAGATTTGCGTCTCGCCTCAACTTTCATTGAGCGAGCTATACCCAAAGTCCATAAGAACCCGCTAGAGGTCATCCCCATCAATACAGGCGGTCTCAACCAGCGGTGTTACTCCGAAAAACGTTATCCGTAGTTTCGAATGTTGCCATCCCTCTCACGCAAAGCGAGAGGCCAGCATAAGCGACCGTGACAGGTAAGGTTCGATGGGTTACCCCGATCAACACGGGCTGCCTCAACCAGTGCACCTACTGCAAGACTAAACACGCGAGGGGGGAGCTTGGGAGATACCCTCCAGAGGAGATTGTAGAGAGGGCGCGACAGTCTTTTAAAGAGGGAGTGGTGGAGATATGGCTGACTAGCGAAGACACAGGTACATATGTACTTGAAATCTATTATTTCAGCTCACATAGTTCTTCAGAAAAAGAAAGACGGAGTAGGGCCTACATTCTTTTATAGGTTGCGCAACGAGAGTTGAGCCCATTAACATGAGTAAAGGTTTGTGTTTGTATTCGCTGTCTGCGCTGACATCTTGCGTAGTTGGACTGACAAGATTTTTCTGTCTTGCTTGCAGACATTTAACTAACACCCATATTCACAAACGATGCTTGCTTAAGTGAAGCAGCAAATCGAACACACAGCGTTGAATGTAGCTCGTGTGACCCTGTGCGTCCACGCGCACTGTGAGACCTCATAGTAATGTTTATGAATACGGGCGAAAGTGTATTCGATATTGTAACCCTTGCAGGATGTACAAATTAATATAAAAGAAAGATCACCGTTCATTTAGCAATTGACTGGAATCAATTTCCACACATAAAGAAGTTCCATTAACAGTTTAGATAATAACCATAACCAATGTTACATACAATAATGTTTAATTATGTTAAAAATTTCATTAGGCTAAAAATATTTTAACTTAATTGAATTTGACCTCTATTCCCAGGCACATACGGTCGCGACATCGGCACATCACTCCCCGAGTTGCTGTGGAAGCTAGTAGAAGTGATTCCTGAAGGCTGCCGGCTGCGACTTGGCATGACTAACCCGCCCTACATCCTTGAGCACTTGGCAGAAGTGGCCAAGATTATGCACCACCCGCGAGTGTACAAGTGAGTGCATTGTGAATCTTATCCTCACGGCCATAAGGTCGTTAGTGTGGTAGCAGCTAACCAATTAGCGACTTGGCATGACTAACCCGCCCTATATCCTTGAGCACTTGGCAGAAGTGGCCAAGATTATGCACCACCCTCGGGTTTATAAGTGAGTGCATTATGAACCTTATCTTCACGGCCATAAGGACTTTAGTGCGATAACAACACCCTCGCGCTTTTAGCCGAGATCGCTAAGATTATGTACCACCCGAGAGGATACAAGTGAGCCAGTATATTGTGAACCTTAACATTAAGGACGTAAGACCGCTAGTGCGATAACAACATCCTTGAGCATTTGGCTGAAATAGCGGGTCTATAAGCGAGTGTGCATTGTGTACCTTATCCCAACTCCCTCCCTACGGTCGCTATACCTTAGTTCTTTAGAAATTTCCCTAAATGTAAACAAATATGGCCAACTGACGAATTTTTAGTCTATGTCAGTTGGTCTACAACTAGTGATGCGACAATGCCACAGACGATTATTAGATTTTCAAAGATCGTTTGTATAATTATTAAGATCAATCCCTCTTCTGATTGATGTTGAGATCAGTAATGTGATCGTCAAAATGTGATCTTCTTAATCAAAGAAAATTTAATTTTCCCTTTTTTATTTGTTTAGGAAATATAATTTAAATTATACTGTGGGTCTAGACAAAGTGCACAATAAAATCGTAAACCAGTCGAAAAGTGGTCGAAAGGCCTTTTTTATGTGACTCGTCTGTATAATAAAGCTGAATTCAAAGAGTTCTTCGCAAAGTGGGTTGTTGCATTCAATGAAGAAAAAATACATTGTTGAATATAACCTCGTTTATATTTTATTTTAAATTAATATTATCAAAGTAATTGGTAATTGAAATAATTGAATACTTGAAATAAAATCGATTAAATTTACAGATTATTATTTATGAATATTGTCTATGACTTACAGATTTTCCAGAGATAGGACCTAAATTTAAACGTCAAATGTCGATTTGACATTTTAACATGTAGCACAAATTTTCACCATCCAAATATTTTGTTAAAATATTTTGTTTTCAATGTTAGATTTCATATTTGTTTCATCATGAGAATAAAGTTGGTTTCATGAGCTTGTGAAATAATGTGTATGACATTATGAAAACGTGAGTACTTATAGTGTAATTGTGTGCACAAGTGTTTGTTTACATCGATGGAAATTTCTAAAGAATTTAGGATTAGTTAGTTGCTAGCTTTGACAATGGCCTGGTTTGATTAACCTGTGCTACATCCTGGAGCTCTTAATTCTTAAGTAAGTCTGTTGAACCTTATTATCAAGTTCATAAAGTCGCCTTGAGTGCGTTTGTTGAGTTTTGGAATGAAGTCGGTTAAAAAGCAACTTTAATTCACAAAAAAACTTCTTATTTTCAGATTCCTACACGTCCCAGTGCAGTCCGGCAGTGATCAGGTGCTAGCAGACATGAAGAGAGAATATTCTAGAGCCGACTTTGAGCATGTTGTCGAATTTCTAAGAACACAGTGAGTTGAATCTGTATTATCACCCTTATATACTCAACATCAAATAAACCGCACCTTCCGCGACGCAAACTTTAACGATTTTCTTCTGACACAATCATGGTGCCCCAACAATATTGGTGTTATTTGAAAGCCCAATAAATATCTTTAAAGAAAAACACATTTAATTTCTTAATAAATGATTAACATATACCATAAATGCGACTTGAAAAAATACCTCACTTTGGGCCCACCTGTGGGATCAATTAGACCAATTTTTATGGTTATAAAACCAAATAATGATCTCACGTGTCCTCTTTAACAGATGGATAGCGATTAATCCCAACTTAACAGTTTTATAGCCATAAAAGTTGGCTCAAGCGTAACTACCTATTTTTTTAAGAAGTGACTCTGGATCCTTCTAAAGACACATTTTTGGGGTAAAAACCTTTCCTTTAATGAAATGAAGGTTAGAACTAGGCTTTTAAATGGTGCCAATATTGGTGGGAAGTGGGGATGCATACGTTTGAAAATGCTCGTCGCGGGAGGTGCGATTTATTTGATGTCAAGTGTAGTAAATAATCACGGGTCCCGTGCACCAAAAAACGAAGCTAATGTAAACCCTATGTGACTAGCAAAAAAGCTCAGTTTCCCACAGCGTACCTGGCATGACGAACATCATCTTCCTCATGAAGACAGATCGCAACTTTGACGACTCGTTGCTTTTGATAAATATGCAATAAAAACCAGTTTCCCTAAGCAGTCCTAGCATGCTAAATCGCCAATTTAAATCTTATGTTGCCAGCAATAAAGCTCAGTTTCCCACAGCGTGCCCGGCATGACGATAGCGACATCATCTGTGGCTTCCCGACAGAGACGGAGCGCGACTATGACGTCACATTGCTTTTGATAAATAAAGTCTTCCTAGCACAAGTCTACAGGGTGGAAACGATAAGTGATCTCACTCGATTATTTCTAAACTACACAAGATATCAAAAAACTGGTTACTGATCCTGAAAGAGCTTCACGAGCTCTTTCTAACGCACAGTGTTTTTTTTGACCCGAAAAAGTGACATTCTGTTTTTATCACTAATATCCAAAGTTTAACTTATTATTAATGTTAGACTAAAACACCCAGGTGACAAATAGCTATAGATTATTTAAAAAAAAATATTTTAGAAAATTTATTTTGTACTGGGTCAAACTACAATTTTATTATTATTTAAAGAAACGTACACACTAAGCTTCTCTTTGCATTGCAGGTAGGTAGGTTGGTGTATGGCGAATATTATTGCACCTATAATTATTTAAAAGTAGTTATAGGAACGACAGTATGATTATTTTTTGATTTTAAAAATTATTATTTTTCTCTTTTTCTACGCCGAAGTAGAATCTCTGCTTAGGTCAGATAAATTTCTTAAAATAAGCTGTATCACCCGAAATTTTTCTATATTCTAACTCGGCCGCAATTTCGAGAAAAAATATTTTTTCCAAAATGTTAGGATTGTCACAAAAAATGACCTTACGTAGTTCCACTTTCTTTAGGGTTCCGTGGCCAAAGGATGCTTACGGGACATAATTAATATTATGCAAATATAAATACCACTCCTGATGATCAAGAGTCTTCATATATCTTAAAAGATGATGAAGAAACAGTATTCTTGAGCACTGATAGTAATTTAACTGATAACCTACCTAAGACAAATTAAACACATAATTAGGACCGATTAGCATCCTTTGGCCACGGAACCCTAAAGAAAGTGGAACTACGTAAGGTCATTTTTTGTGACAATCCTAACATTTTGGAAAAAATACTTTTTCTCGAAATTGCGGCCGAGTTAGAATATAGAAAAATTATAGGTGATAGAGCTTATTTTAATAAATGTATCTGACCTAAGCAGAGATTCTACTTCGGCGTAGAAAAAGAGAAAAAAAATAATTTCTTAAATTTAAAAAATAATCATACTGTCGTTCCTATAACTACTTTTAAATAATTATAGGTGCAATAATATTCGCCATACACCAACCTACCTACCTGCAATGCAAAGAGAAGCTTAGTGTGTACGTTTCTTTAAATAATAATAAAATTGTAGTTTGACCCAGTACAAAATAAATTTTCTAAAATATTTTTTTAAAAATAATCTATAGCTATTTGTCACCTGGGTGTTTTAGTCTAACATTAATAATAAGTTAAACTTTGGATATTAGTGATAAAAACAGAATGTCACTTTTTAGGGTAAAAAAAAACACTGTGTAACGGTATCAGTAATAGGTTACAGAATTAACTGGATCTATCCGAAAATTCAATGTTTTCAGCCTCCATTTATGTTATGTAAATGTATGCCAGCCACACAATATGAAAAGTGTATTTTTTTAAATTAAATAATACACACTTAAATGAACTCGTAAATTGCATTCTTATTTAAAATTATTCATGGAAAACATTGGTTTTAGGCTTTACTTGCTATAATATTATCAAGACATGAGGGCCATGATTGTGGCAGTACTAAATGTATGGAAGTTGGAAACATTGAATTTTCGGATAGATCCAGTTTATTTTGTAACTAATTGTTGCTACCGTTGGATAGAGCACGCGAAGCACTTTCAGGATCAGTAACCAGTTTTTGGATAGCTAGTATAGTTTTTAATATTAAGTGGTTTAGCTAAATGTATGGAAGCTGGAAACATTGAATTTTCGGATAGATCCAGTTTATTTTGTAACTAATTGTTGCTACCGTTGGATAGAGCACGCGAAGCACTTTCAGGATCAGTAACCAGTTTTGGATAGCTAGTATAGTTTTTAATATTAAGTGGTTTAGCTAAATGCATGGAAGCTGGAAACATTGAATTTTCGGATAGATCCAGTTTATTTTGTAACCTATTATTGGTAACGTTGGATAGAGCTCGTGAAACACTTTTAGGATCAGTAACCAGTTTTTCGATATCTTGCATAGTTTAGAAATAATCGAGTGAGATCACTTATCGTTTCCACCCTGTATATTCCTTTAGCATCCCAGAATCTTGTTAGCCCAATATAAACGCTATGTCACTAGCAATAAAGCTCAGTTTCCCACAGCGTGCCCGGCATGACGATCGCAACGGACATCATCTGTGGCTTCCCCACGGAGACGGGGCACCATTTTGAAGACACACGGCTGATATATTGTCTCCCTAGCAATAAACATTCTGGGACTGGGTAGTCAATGCGAAAAAAACGCTCAACGGTTGGAATGTGCAGGTGTCAAAATGTCCATATGGACCGGCTGTTAGTGTGGCAAAAAGTATGAACGTCGAAATGAGCAATGGTTAAAATGATCAGAAGTTAAAATGTCTTCGGGTTTATTCGAACAAGCGTCTTATTGTGTAATAGCTAACGTGAACACGTGTTTAAATGCATCAAGGTAAAAATGTCCAAAAAAACTCTTTATTGACTGGACTACAAGAACATTGAACATTTTGACATTCAATTTTATTAATTTAATCATGAGCACAATATATCAGTTGATCGTTTTATCTATCACACCTTTTGTTGTACTTGTATTTTGTGATGTGTACCATTTGTCACTAAAGCACTGTAACCATGGTAATGATGTACATTTTGACACTGGGACTTTTTGACGTTCATACTTTTTGTTACACTAACAGCCGGTCCGTATGGACATTTTGACACCTGCACATTCCAACCGTTGAGCGTTTTTTCGCATTGACTACCACCCACTCTCAGAATGGCAATAAAGAAAAATTTCTCTTAGCAGTCCTAGCATGCCAAATCGCCAATTTAAATCTTATGTCACTAGCAATAAAGCTCAGTTTCCCACAGCGTGCCCGGTATGACGATCGCGACAGACATCATCTGTGGCTTCCCGACGGAGACGGAGCGCGACTTTGAAGACACTCTCCGGTTGTGCGACAAGTACCGGTTCCCTTCGCTGTTTATTAACCAGTTCTTCCCGAGGCCCGGGACTCCGGCCGCTAAGATGACCCGGGTAAGGAAACTCAAGATTATTGTAACCCTAAACCAGGGATGGCGAAACTTTAAGCATCAACGTGACACTTTTCTTTAAAAAAAATGTTTGATGTAGTCATAGACATGCCATCAAATGACACCTAATGCTATCAATATTCAATAATCAATCGTATAAGTGGCGCCATTGGCGAGTGATAAGACCTTACAGTGGCACTAACTGATGAGGACAAATAAATACGATAGCTCTCATTTTATTTATTTATTTTATTTTTATTTATTATTAATTATTGAGCAATTACATATTAATCATTCGAAACGCATTACATATTTACTATTTTATTTTAGTGACATTAATGGCTATATGGCCAGCCACCAATCACAAAATTCAGTATAAAATACGTGTGCCATTGGCTCGCCATCCCTGCCCCATCTCAATTAACTACAAGAGTGATCGCAGATCGATTTTTCTCAGTAGAAAATTATCATTGAAGTCAAACTTTTCGTTTATGTGGCGATCTTTCCCAAACAGGTGCCAGGCCAAGAAGTAAAGAAACGCACCAAGCAGCTCTCCGAACTGTTCCGCTCCTACGAACCGTACGGCCACAAAGTGGGCGAGACACAAGAGGTCCTTGTAACAGACGTGTCGCATGACAAAAACTACTTCGTGGCCCACAACGAGTTCTACGAACAAGTCCTCGTGCCAAAAGAAGACAAATACATGGGAAAAATGGTCACAGTCAAAATAACGGACGCAACGAAATTCTCCATGATGGGTCAGCCCATAGACAAACCTAAGATGGCGGGCTTGACAGCGCCGCTCAAGAAGGGGGAAGTGTCAGGCGTCTGTCAAAAGAGCGAAACCAATACGTCGATACCGATACCGATTGTGGTTTTGATGTTTGCAGTGTTTTTAAGATTGATCTGGATGTTTTTATAGTTGTACAGAAATATAGTTTATATTTTAAGATAATGTTGGTTTTTCATTCATATCCATATTTTCGTACACGAAATAAAAAATACAAATAAGAAAATAATTGCACTTAACGCTTATTTGTAAACTTGACAGTGGTATTATCGTATTTGTAGATTTGACTTGGGAATTTTGATAACTGATTTAAAAGCTTTGTATTTGTATAGAGTATTAAAAAAATAGCACCACAAATTTTCGGTAACTGCTGTACTACGGTTTTGTAACGTATGTAATTTCTTTAATATATTGTATTACTCTTCGTATCAAAACAAAAGACCAAATTAAAAGAAAAGGATTCTTTATAAGACCTCGACTAACCTACTTTATGTATCACGCATCCAGTTTGCAACAAAGGACGGCACGGTCCGGCGCGCCCTTTCATAACTCGTTATATAACGTTACGCTGCGCTGTCTGTTTGTCAGTCTTTGTAAGCTGGTGAATAAGGGTCATTGTCAGTGATATTATAAAAAATAAATAATTATTTTTCAAATGCAATTAATTGGAGAGTGAAAGTTATTACGAAAGCGTCGCACTCTATTTTCTTCGGCATTTAGTTGTGGTTAAATAATCCAGCAAGTTTATTGAATATCAGAAGATTTTTATTCAACAAAACTTTTAACTTCCCAGTTCCCAGTTAAATAATTAAACTTCTTGTCATGTTTTTAACATGCTCTAGCTACTGACTGAACCATACATAATACAGAGTATTTGTGGCGTTCATATCCGACTAAAGTTGCCCTGAAGGTATAAGATCAGGTCTCTAAGATGTCAGGCTATAATCAGCCTGGAGCCAAGAGGCAAAAGGTGCGAGAGGCAAGACCGGGAGACAATATTGACTACTTTCAAGGTGAGTTTTTACCTACCCACTTGCGACGACAGCACGGTAATTACCGTGACGACAGTGTGACATCTCGAACTATACTATCGTTAGAGATGTCACACTGTCGTCGCAAGTGGACGGTCCTTTGTATTCTTTTTAGTGACGTTTGCTTATTATCTGCTAAAGTAATATTATATTTTGTCTATTTATAAAATTATGACTCGTTAAGCTGCTTTTAATAAAACGTAGTCGCACATACTCGCAATTTCTAGCATTGTTACATTTTAACGTGCTCTTGTTCAGGCATAGACAAGGTAGAGTACAACAACCTAGCGCCGCCGACGGACGGTAGCGGGTACCGGTACTACTGCAGCGAGCGCGTGCACTCCCGCGCTTTGGACGACTGGCTCAAGCTCAGCGTTTGTCTTTCGGATTTTAGGAACGGTGCGTGCCTGCATTTTGTTTCTTAGTAAAAATTAAATAAGCATCTTTTACTACATACTAATGGAATATATTTATTGGTGAGTTTCTAATTAATTTTTATAACGAAATGAAACGAACCTTGAATATTCTGAAGAGGGTAACCTTTTTGAACCATACTTCAGAGTCCATTTCAAAATTTTTCGGGAGTAGTTAGGTAGGTAGTTATTTTGTTTTATGTAATACAAATTTTGCTAATAAACATCTTTTTTCCTTAATTTAAACTTATACGAGTAAATGTTTTAACTTTAAAAATCAAGCCATGGAATCACCTTCAAGTTTTCGATCTACCCTCACAAATTTAAAAAACTGAATAACCTTACCGACCGTTTCCATAACATTTCCCCACTTTAAGTTTCACTTACCTCATCTTCCAGGGTCAGACAGCCACAAGTCCCCCCACCGGCCGTGGGACGACGGTTCCCACACCATAGACAACCACAAGCGTTGCATCAAGGCTCTCTTCGACTTTTGCACCAAACTGGGCATCAAATACTGGACTGCTTTCGACTCGGACCTGGTGCCGTATTGCGATAGTTGGGAAGAAAACAAGCAGCATTGGGACGAAGTGGTGGAGTTTGTGCAGGAGTTGGGACAGAGGAGCCATGTTAAGCTGCTGTGGTTGGCGCCGGATTTGCATTCGCATCCGCGGTAAGATTTTTAAATATTCCAGTATAGCTGTGTCTCTAAGATTCCCTTAGGCCCGGTTTCCACCAAAGCGCAGCAGAGAAGTGTGTTAAATAACCAATCAGATTTCATTATTTCCACTTCTCCGCTTCGCTCCGCCTTGGTGAAAACCGGCCTTAATTCGGCTTTTTTCGGATCTACCGCCAACCGAATCGTTATTATTTTTATATAATCCCACGACTAAGTTGAAGAGTTGGGTTAAACTGAGATGATTAATACGGCAAGCAAAAAGAAGAATTAAATGTTAGTGTAATCAGGCCTGGCTCACTCCGCGCGGTACATCCGATAATTACCTACAGCGAAGCGCCCCGCCGGCGGGTATTATATCAGTCGAGTGTCACGCGCGCGCCCGTCAGGACGCTGGCGTGCGTTGTAGTACCTAATTCTATGATCGAAGTATTATTTAAAAATGGACATAAAGAGAAAAAAATAATATTGTGCGGCGTTCGGGTGTTTAAATTCGAAAAGAAATCTACCGGATTTATCTTTTTTTTCGCTTCCCAAAGATGCTGAAAGGTATGTTGGCCATGTAGGTAATCAATAATTCTTAGGATAGTATAGGAACCTAACCTACCTGACTACTGCTCAGGATGCGTTCGTTCGTTTCAGCCAAATGACGTCCACTGCTGGACAAAGGCCTCTCCCAAGGTTTTCCATAATGAATGCGTACTTACATACATACGTGTCATGAGGTACGTACCTCATGACATATAAGTAGATTAATTATTTTTTTCACTAGACAGCAACCCTAACAGCGTAAGAAGAGTTCAGAGGCACGCGATAGAAAGAGACAAAACTTGTAGGTGAATAAAATTGTAGGTACGTAGTGCTGTGCGAGCTGAATTCCACTGTATCGCGTCGCAGCAAGACTCGCATTTACTTAAATCGTCTTGCGGAGTAATCCTTCTGTACCTGTACTATTACTTATTCTGTGGTGTAATAGCTCTGTAAGAAACTGTGCGATTGATTTGGTGCGATTCTGACACTTTGTGGATGGGAAGGCACGAGAATTTTTAATGAACTATTAAATCAAATGCTCATTTTAAGGCCACTAATGATTTAGGGGACACTTTAACTGCAATGTTCCCTTTCATTACTTACCTACGCCTGTGTTATTCACAGATATGCCTCCGGTGCCTTCACGAGTAACGAATCCACGACATACGCCCAGGCCGCGACGCAAATCAAGAAATGCCTCGAAATGAGCCAGCGCCTCAACGCTGAGTGTTTTCTGATCTGGCCACACAGAGAAGGCTACGACAATATTTTCCAGACTGACGTCACCAGAGAAATCAAATTATTCGCGAAACTATTGAAAATCACTGCCGAATACAAAGACAGGCTGAATTACAGATGCCAGATCCTAATGATGCCGTATTACAACTGTAATTCGAGATATTACAACTGTAATTTTGGCAGCTGGCAACACCAGAGTTGGAGGGAGGATGTTGTGAACAGATACATGTGGGATGTGACGAGTTGCTTGTACTTTTTGAAGAGCTACAATTTGGAGAGATATTACAAAGTGTGCTCGCCGCCTGGACATCACATGTTTATGGCCAATGTGTAAGTTATTTTTAGTTTATTTTTATGGCTATGCTTCTTGCCAGTGTCGAGTTATTCAATTTAATGGTGCAAGGCAGCAAGTTATTAGGTATATTAGGGTGTTTCATCTTAGACTGTAATTTTCTAAGACTATTTGATTATTAGAGATTAGCCTATGTTACTCGTGAGTAATGTATCTTTCGAATGGTGAAATAATTTTAAAAAACGGTCCCGTAGTTTTGAGTTTTCCTCTTTATAATATTAGTGTAGATGAGCTGTTTTGAAATATTCTACATAGTTATGGGTATTATATTTTGATTAAAGGTATAACATGTTGGGCGGCGTGGTCATCACCAATGACGTGGACCACTACAACACGAAGCAATTCACGCTCATGATGAAATGCATCATTGATCAGGTACTAAAAATTGCCTTAAAAAATTGTGCAAATGTTTTTATATTACACACTTTATGGTGAAATCGTTTGCTTTCTAAAACATTAGAGGAGATAATATGAATGTTGATTAATAAAAGAAATTATTCACCTCAATCTATTCTGTCTGCGGCGTCTCCTCTAGTCTTACGCTCGTATTCACAAACGATGCTTGCTGAAGTGAAGCACAAAATCGAACGCACAGTGTTGAATAGAGCTCTGTCATGCTGTGCCTCCACGCGCACTGCGAGACCTCATAGTAATGTTTGTGAATACGGGCGTTAATCCATGGTGATGGATCCCCGACGAATTTCCAACAATGGGTTCTGAACTTTCACCTTTCTTATTAGGTTAAAAACCAATTGAAGACAGTCATTAGTAAAGTTTTATCTGCATATTATCATTTCACTTGTTGTAACAGTTGTTTATTATCAGGGTAACCCCCTCATAGGGGGTATCAACCTCAAGCTGTCACCACGCAGAGACAGCGACTTGCGAGAGCTGGTGACGCACTACGTGAAGTATGTGGACGCGCTCGCTAAAGGTCTCAGATTCGCAGCCGGAATGGTAGCGGAACAGATGTTCGCTAAGCATTTGCAGGTTGGTTTTGAATTATTCCACTATTCCCCGTTGATAATCCCCGTCACTACGTCACGTTCCCCGTAACTAAAAAAATAATTAATCCCCAAATAAAATCCTAATATAACGGAGATTAATCCTTCAAGCTCCGCGAATCTAGACACAATAGATAATCAATTGTTATGACATTAATTAATGCCGTCTGGAACTCAATCGGTTAATGAACTTTTTAGTTCATTATTCCCCATTATAAGCTCCAATTGGCGTTAACGGGGATTAATAGTGAACAAAAAGTTCTCTAATCCCCGTTGACAATCCCCGTCAATTAGTGGAATAAGCCTTAGTTTTGGAGTTCTGTTCTTTTGCCGAATAAATAATTGTGAAACCGTTCACCAACAATCGATTGATCAATGATCTACTCACCTACAGGATCTTCGACCCATTAACTTTTTACCCAAAGATCACTTTACCCATGAAGCGTTCGCTAAGAGAACGGCACACCAATGATGAATACATGTTTTGTGTGGTGGACATACTTTTTATTTCCCATACATTTTTGTGGCTAAACATATGACGTCACTTGTTATTAAAATTTCTTAGCGATTAGTCGCTTCTCAAACTAAATTTTAAATAATCAACTTGAAAAAATCAAACTGCCTAAGGCGAGAATCGAACCCACAACCTTTCGCTTGCCGGGCGACTGCTCTTCCAACTGTCAAGTTGTTTATTTAAAAAAATTGACGTCACTTGTTTGTAAAATATAAAATAAAGTGTTTATAGAGATGTGCTGTGTATTTAATCACACTTTAAGCTATTAGAAACATAATAATATGATAGCTAAATGATGATTATGTGTCAGCTATATGTTAATACCGAACCGTTACATCTCCTGCCTGTTTACTAGTCAGTGCTAATAAATTGTTTCGGTTACAGCAAAGATACGCGTCGTACTACAGCGGGTTCGGTTCCCGGCTGGTCAGCAGCGACGTATCTATGGAAGAGTGCGAGGAATACTACAAGTAAGGCAATTTTATCATCATCATCATCTCAGCCACAGGACGTCCACTGCTAAACATAGGCCTCCCCCAATGCTTTCCATGCTGCCCGGTTGGTAGCGGCCTGCGTCCAGCGCCTTCCTGCTAAGTCAATTTAGAATAGGTATATTGCTAGGGCTGGACTAAGTAACTA